>NW_008239767.1:520844-570284 GCF_000691975.1 Corvus brachyrhynchos
TGGTACCTGGTACCATATATTCTTTGTATATCTTATATTCCTATTTTACCCACTATATCCTATAAATCCCAAACTAGTGTGTCCCTCAAAATAAGTCTTTTCCAGACTCAAGTCTCACCTCAAGTCTTACTTCTCCATGGGTCAGTTGATGACCTCTGTATAACAACTGCCAGGAATGTGACAGCAACGAAGCCTGCAGTCAGTCTTTAGGGTTCTTTGGCTGAAGGGTGCCCACAGAAAACTGAGGGACTCTCAGTAGTGAAGGAGCCTTTTTCAGTCTCAAGCAATGAGTTAAACAAATGGCTTTAAATTAACAGAGCTTTGGCAGAGTTGTGGAGGGGAGTAACCCATCCTTCTGTGGAGCTGTCGGAGAGCAGAGCATCCACTTCCCAGACCACCTCAGCAGCAGGAACAGTATGGGCCCATGCTGTGAGTGGCCACCAAAAAGACTTCACTACTGTCTCTGAATGTTTGTGCTTATAAAGTCAAGTAAAGCAGTGCCAGAGGTGGCCTTCAATGAAGTGGCATAGACTGACTGCATCCACACTCCACCGCAGTGGCTCTGAGTCTCCCCATTGCCTCTGTACGATGCTCCTGTGGCACTATGATCCTGTGATGCACTGCTTGTTGTCTGTGTATATATTTTAGGGGTTATTTTTAATTCAAAGTCTCTGAAATAATGCTGAAGCTACGTTCAGCCTGTCAAACTGGTTTATGGTTATTGTTTTCATAGCATGAAACTGGAGGTATTTGGACCGTGCTGGAGGACTGTGGAGGGATGCAAATCTGTCTTGTCTACACTGCATTTGCAATGGTCTGTGGCACACACTGGCCCTTAAACTGGACCCAGGGATTGTGTTAGAGTGTGCTAGTTTTAGTCTCAGTTATTCCTCTGAGTGTCACCCAACACTAAGGCAACAGTGTGCACTCAGTTAAGCAGTAGGGATGAATAAAGATGCTTCTCCCACACTATTTTATTTAGCTCTACACTCAGATGAGCCCAACTGCTGAGTTGTCCCTTAGCATAGCCTGCTTCCAGATCCACCCAAACCTACCTTAGCATCACTAGCATCAGTTTTTTCTACAGAGGTCACACTGGGATTCCTGTGCTCAGCTGCTAATGGCTGTGGTGCACCAGGTCCTGCTGACACTGTGTACAGCTCTGTTTGCCACTGGCTTGCTTATAGTCTGCAGCTGCTTTAGGTGGTTCTTAATTTTTATTCCAGCTTGGCGATACAAACAGTCCACACAAACCACACTTCATGGAAGTAAGATATATTTGGCATCTTTTCCTTCTTCTCAAATAGCCTGTTTCCCCAGAGTGGGGTCATCCTAGTGAGGCAGATTCAAATATTGGCTTAATGCATAAAGATGCCCTTGCTGTTTGTCTCAATTCAGTTTTATGTCTGTCTTTAAACAGAGTTTTCAGTAGTAATGCACCAGAATGCTACAAAGCCTACATACCCATGAGAGTATCCTTAGCTTGAGTCAGCTCCTGTGCTCTCCAGCAGATATCTTGAGAGTTTTATTCACCTTCACTTATCTTCCTAAAAGAGTTTCTTCTTCCTGTTCTTCTTCCTTGCCTGCATGCCTCCAATTTTGTGTACCACACCAACAATTCTTTAAAAAATGCACACCTCATATTTCCTATGAACACAAATTTCCTCTGAGATTAACATATTTTTTAACAAGGCATCAATTCATCTGAAGACTTTATGAATTCTTGTTGCCTTTGCAAATTAAATGAAAATACTTGCAAGATTTTATGGTAATGGAGAGGTGACACGTTCCTGTTTCATCCTGATTCAAATATTTGCTGTATTGTGATTGGGCCTCCTGTCTCCATGAGGTTTGCTGGGTATTCTATACAGGTTCTGCTGACAGTTTTTCTTGTACAGCATCTGACTTCTGTGGGAGTTCTTGAGAAATTTGCATTGCTCAAACAAAAGAATTTTCATTATCTGCACCCTTAGAAAGCCTGCCTAAACTAGCATGACATCCAAAAAACTAAGCTTGCCAGCTTCTGCTATTCACGTTTTTGCTTTCCAGTAGGTGTGGAGATTTTTGTCCCTGGCTCTCAATTTTTTAAGAAGTTGGGAACAAAAGAGAGAAAACAGAGGGAATTCCCCTATGAGTACCTGTAATTTTCCAGATAATAACAGAGGCTTGACATTTTTCATAATCACTGTACCTTGCACAGACATTAAAACTTTGAATGGCCTCATGCAGTGCAAAAATTATACCCCAGTCTTGCTCCTATGTTCCAAATTTCAGTTAAAACCTTTTATATGGAGCCCATGCAACCTTATCATCAAGGCTAAAAAGGCAAACTCTTCATAACATATGATTTAAAAGACTATTAGAATTTAATTTTCATTGATTCAGAACTCCTTCGTAAATTACTGGTTTAGGGTAAAAAACCAGATTTTCCTTTAAAACTGGATTTGTGTAAAATCAAGATCAAAAAGGATGTGATTAAATGCTTTAGAATTCCACATAATTTAGGAATGTTTTAGCAGCATCTCTGTTGAACAGTGACCTTCTATTATTCTGTATTTCAGGCTTAGAGAGCCCTTCTATTCATGTGTTGACTACTAAAAGAATTATTTATGGTGAATTTTTCATGTTGTAAGTGTTATACCTTTGCTATGTTCTTGCTAGATAATGAAGGTTCTTTAGGTGAGGATTTTGGCATTAGTTGTGAGGGGAGGGGATGATTTATTTTTCCAGATGAGCTTCTTAAAAAGTCTGTTTTATTACAATTGATAACTGTAATAATTAGGCAAATGGATGGAGAAATAATTGAGTTGTCATTGTCTTAAAGAATAAGAATGTTACTAAAACATGCACATTTTAAAGGATGAAGGCAGCCTGCTAGGAGGTTTACTTTCAGCAAACAAGAGATTCAAGTAAATAAATTAGTTTTCATTCTTAATGGACATATTTTTTCTCATCATTGTCATGGTAAAGGCTACATGAAGCCAGCAAAGAGAGAGATCTGAGAATTGGTAAAGCCAGGAAAATGATTTTTAAGGATTTTTGAGTCAGAGGCTTGAGGGTAGACAAAGCCAGATGCAGACTTAATTAGGCAAATTACAATTAGACTTTTAGGAGTGCTTGAGGCATGCCTGTTTGGTCCCATGCCTTTTCCCTTACCTGTATGAAAGATGATCACTGTCTGTCCCAGCACCCCCAGAGCAACAGTGGGAAAGAGATCATGGCCAGCAATTCTGCTTGTCCTAACAGAGGAAGGATGGGCTACAACTCTGTCTTATATAAGACCAGCTGTGGGATTCAAGCTGTCAGACAGTCTTGTCATCCAAAATATGTCTAAGTTGCCACTTTCACATCAACTTTCCCAGTGAGTCAGAGTTTATCTGACATCCCCCACTGATGGCCAGAGTCTGAGTTATAGCAGATTGTGTGTTAAAGTCACCATAAAATCCAATGCAAGTTTTTCACCAGTCATAGTGCCACAGCTTACAGAACAAGCGTTGAATAAGGATTTTTATTTTCAAACTTATATTAATGCCCATGAAACAAGGTCAACAGAAATCATTGCATTTCTAGAAAGAGCACTGCTCATTACCACTAATCACAAAAATGAATCATCTGCAAGCTGCCTGCACTTACAACTGTCTTGCTTAGCTTATTGGATGGCACAGTGCCTGCTCATGTGTTGTTTAGACGTAGTATAGGGAATAGGTGTCAGAAAAAATGATTTTACCAGGATAATTTAAATAGAACAACAACTGTTATCTTGTTAGCAATAATTTCCCTTTTGGTGATTGAACAAGAATGCATTATTCTCCCATGAAGATTTCCAGCCTGCTGGCACCTGCTCCCTGCTTCAGTATCATGAAGTTTAGTCAGTTCAGCTCCTGGACTGCTGTCTCTGAGATGGGGCCCATCCTTGCCAGGGATACCAGAAAATCAAGAACATGTTTTCATCTTACTCAGATTGTAATTCCTGCTTTGATATCAAAGGCTAGGAAAGTACAGAAATATTTCCTAGCCAGCAGTTTGGTTTTTTTTCCTCTTCTGTCTCTTGCTGAAGCTAATTCTCCTCAAAGTACTTCATTTTTTCAGCTGGACAAAATGTTCTGAACTTTTTGTATTAAAGTTTTTGGATCTTCTGTAAGATCCATCGAGAAGGGGATTTCTAAAAAAGCCTAAGCATACCCATTGCCTCTGTTTTTAAGCACTCTGAATCAGTTATGAGAGATACATGGATTGTCTCCTTCCAAATAATTGCAGGAATTTGAGTTTAATTAGCCCTTTCTGTCTGTTTTCTTTTTTTTTTCTTTTAAAATAAGTCAGAACTGTAAACATGAAAATAAACAATTCTTGCTCAGTTTCTCATCATAGTGTAACACAGTCCAAACCACTTCTCAACTCCCACTCAACATTCAGAAAACAGAGCATCTCACACAGAGCACCTGCCATCTTGCAGAATAGTGCCATATGTGATTATCTACAAGATTTATGTAGAGATATAACACCAAACTTAAGACAGAGAGGAATGTTTCCTCTTACTGGGGGCTCTGGTTAGACACTGAATAAAAATTGTGCAGGTGTCTCCATGATCCCTTTTTTTTTGTCTTGCCTCTTATTTTATGCATTGAAAAAGCATAATTAAGATCTGTCAGAAAAAGTAAGACTGCAATTAGGTTAAAAATACTTCAGCAGGGATATGAATTATTGCAGTGTGCTCCCATTGCTTTGGTTTTGGCTTCATAATCCAATCATATGTCTTGAAAATGTCATTTGTTTAGTCATTTTAAGCATGTTCTGATTTCAAAGCGAAAATGTGGATTTTTATTTTCTGTATCTCAGAAAATATGTTAAAAATATTTTGGCAAATTAGTTTCCATTTCAGTTTGCAAATTTGCCCATACAGTACTCAGGCATCCAAGTTTATGATCAAAGCCTATCTAATCGAGTTTTGTAAACTTTTAAAGAAGATTCAGAGAGAGGGCACTACGTATTTGTTTCATAAACTCCAGGAGTAAATGTTCTAAACTATATGTATTTAAAGAGCTGACTGAAATACAGGAAAATTCATGACATTTTCCTATGAATCATTTATTTTGTTGTTGTTATGTTGGAGAAAAAAAAAAGCCCTACTAGATTTTTTTAACAGTAGCCGCCACCAAAACTGGCTTCTAAGGAGAATTCATTAAAGTTTCTCCTCACATTTATTCTAAAGAAAGTTAAGGAAATAATGATGCTACGCTTAGTGGGGATAATAAGAATGAATAGTACTATTCATAATAATCTTCATATCTGTCATGCCTTAGCATATGAACAATAGACATCTAATATTTTCAGCTGCTCTCTTTATTCTCTCTCTCCTCTTTGTGTATTGAGTTTTTTACATCTCAGCTGACTATGATGACTAGCTAAATACTGGTATAACTAATCTGAAATATTTTAGAGTTCTGGAAGTCAGATGTGTCATCCAACTGACCAGCCGGAGAATTCCTTGGAGTGTGGTTGTATAACAACCACAGAAGACTAATTAATTAAAATAATTTAAAAGTAGAAGATAGGTACAGCCTTTGCTGTAGTCCCAAAGCTGCAGTAATTTATCAACTGGAAGCAGTGTTAACAGGGACCTGAGTTAATTGAAATGAAAAAGACTTCATATTCATCTGAAATTTTAGCATAATTCTCTAGTACTATTCATCTTGGTGACAGAGAAGAACTTTCCTGCTGCTAATAAATATTATTTAGTTCATCTAAAGTTATTGCTGGTAAAATGCTCTGTTTCTACATTTAAAGAGCTTAAGCAGATGTCCCAAGCACGAAGGAAGATCTGCTCAAATATTCTCAAACGAGAAGTCCCAAATGTACAGATTCCATAGCTCAGGGAGAGGAAAATAGTTCAAATGGGTCTTTGAAAGAATGGAAAAGTAACGTGGCTTCTGACCTGTAAACAGAACAATGCTTTTGATTTTGATGAAAATTTTAATGATATTTGTGTTAACACTACTTTCACTCTGCTTGAGACTTGTCCAGGCTCAACTCCGTAAGCATACAAGAGCACAGGGCTTGTAAGAGAAAGAGAATTAACAAAATGGAAATCTGTAAACTACATCAGTGCCAAACTGAACTGGTAGGTGGCAACATGAATCCAGTCTTGCGTATTACAGAGGAGGTGAGAAAGGCAGCACAGTTTCTTTAATCTCACGCTTTCTCTTCCTGCTCGTAGGAAGATCCCAAGTGGTTTTCTCACAAAAAGACATCAAACTCTTTCCAACTGGTTTCTCTTTTTTTTCTAGGGAATGAGGCAAGTGGGAGGAAAGAATACAGCATTGTTCTGCACGGACTGTAATTTTTTCAGAAAAACTGTTTTACCTCATAAAACATAGTGTCTTCCAGTCTAAAACATTTTGTGGAAATATACCAGTCTAGATCCAGAGGTCCACAGGAAAGAAATAAATTTTCAGAGGAGATGAATTATCATCCCAAGAGATAAGGGGCAAATTCCAAAGAGAAATTTATTTGCATTTGCACCACTGGCTCACGCACACATGCTTTTCTTGTACTGAATGGACTGAACGCAGGGAGCTGGGGATGCTGAGGAGGTGGGGGTAAGCCACTAAAGTTGCTGGGAAGGCATGTTTCTGAAGGCAAGTAATTCTTTAGGACAAAGGTGAAGTTTCTCACCTATTTTTCCCTAATGTCAAAATGTTCAAAATGTTATTTTTATTAACCAATTTCACCTCCATGAGGACACAAGAAGAGTAGACTTCCTGAGTTAGACTTTACGTAACATGAAACAATTTCAAACAGATGATCTTCAGCAATAAAATACTATATCTATGTGTTGCATAGTCTCTGGGTAGCCACCAGGTACCCACTTATCCACTCTATCACTCCCCTTCCTCAACTGGAGGAGGAAGAAAATATTATGAGAGCATCATGGCCTGAGCCATGTAAACCCAATACAATCTGCCATGTCAAAACTAAAGGAGGAAAGACAGGGACAGGGTTAAAAAAAAAAAAAGAACAAAATGAAACTAACAGAACACTAAACAAATAACAAAAGCAAAAAACCAAAAATCTACAAGCAATATATCAGATCTGGGGAGGGCAACAACAATTCATTTGACCATCTGCTCTGACTGGTGAAAGGCTGAGGGCCTGGAAAGGATGAATGGCTGAAGCTCTGCCTTCCAGCATAAATTCTCTTGTGTTCCTTCAATCCACTCCACCTGTTTGCTGTGTTCCACTCTGCTGTCATGGTTGAGGAATGAAAAGGACAAGGTGAGTCATCAGTGGCATGCATAGAAAGTGTGCAGTGAGGAGTGGCTATGCCACAGAGTAAATACACTCCCCCGTGCTCCCCACACACTGGTGCCCCAGCTGCCCACAGCACCCCAGCTCAGCTCCCCAGCTCTGCGCTGCTGCCTTAGACAGCTCAGGGAATGACCCATCTCTCGTGTTGGTTTGGAGTTAGGTGATGGCTGAGGGCACATTCATGGGGACCAGGATGGTTGGACACACAGGGCTGCCCAGCCCAGCAGACACATCCACTGGCAACACCTGTCTGAAAATGAACAAGCCAGGTTTGGATAGGGCTTTGAGCAAACTGGTCTAGAGGAAGGTATCCCTGCCCATGGCAGGGGGTTTGGAACAAGGTGATCTATAAGATCTCTTCCAACCCAAACCATTCTTTGATTCTATCATCCTATAAGCACTTCTCACTCTGAATGTGTCAGTATCAATCAGATCCTGAGCTCTGAGGTGAAGGGGGAGTGAATGTGTGTTAGGAATTTATTTTCACTTCAGTCAGCAGCTTCTACATCAGCATTTTGGCATCCAGGTTTAATTGGTGAATAACCTGCCAATCACATTTTAAAAATGCACAGGAGGTACTTTTAAATTTTTGCATTTTTGAAACATTTGTGATCTTCCTCACATATCTTTTAGCCTATCTCTCTCTTATTACTTGAATAAAAGAAGTGGGAGGCTGAAAAAGAGAACAGCAAGGGCTTGAGAATCTTGTTATAAATATACAGAACATCATCTGTAGGTGGTGATATAAAAAATTACAAGAAATGTTCCTCTCTGTTACTGTATATAGATATGCCTGGTCAAAGTCTGCCACTACAAGCACCAGGAATATAACCACGTTGCTGAACGTCATTATCCTGCATTCTCCAGTAGCTTCCTTAGTAAGTCTGACGTTGAATTCCTTAAGTCTTTCTGAGTGTTTTTGGCTGTCTCAAGAATTAATTTATCAATCACTGGCTTTTGCAATCACATGCTCATTCCAGCTAAAATTGCACTGGAAAGTTGTTGTCTGAGTTACTTAATCTGTACTTTAACTCCTCTCTCTTGGAGTCAGTCAGATGTCAATCTGAATTGTGATCTGTTGTTTACTTTAAATGCAGCCACCTGGATGGTTTTGGTCTTATTCTTCCCCCTGGCTTTTCAGACCACTGCAAAATTTTCTCATCCTGTTTCTCAGTTTTGAGAATTTTTGTCCTGCTTCTTTTTTTTTTTTTGCCTCACCAGTTTGGTGACATTCTCTTTTTAGAAATAAGTTAGTCAGAATTAAGGACTCAACTCTTCAAACAACATTTCATCAGGTAAGTATCCAAAAAAATTTACTAAAGCCTTCTACCAGTGCTGAAATATTCATCTATCATTTCATATAAAAGAAACCTTTTTCCATCCCTTTAAGATTATCCAAGAGAAAATAGGACTGTCTGGAAAGCCATTTTTGCAATGAGGTATTGATTTTGAGGAAGTTTTTGCAATAGAAATGTTTAGGAGATCCAAGGCAGTCTGGTGACTTCTGATGGCAGATTGGAATAGAGATTGGAAATGAAAACCTGATATTGATCTAAAAAAGATGTCTTCAGTAGGGTGCCGTTTTTAAAACCAAAAAGACAGTGTATTGTTCCAATGCAAAACACTAACCCATTTCCAAATCTTAAGAGCTCATAAAATTGCCAGACTGTTAGTTGCTAATGAGTTACATGTCAAGAGGGACTCATGTTATGAAGATTAGATGGGTTTTTACTCATTTTTTCCTGACAGAATGTTCTCTCTGAAGAGGAGAATCCCTGAATGGCAAGAAGCAGTGGTGTCATCACTGTCACAGTGTTTACAGAAAATGGCTGGTGATGCATAGTCCTTGTTCTCAAGGCAATGGTACTTTGAAGGCAGTGGAAGATTACTCCATCTACTAAAAGCATCCTCAGGTTCAAGGCTGGCTACGAGCCTGGGCAAACCACGCTGCTCCCCAGGAAAACAGACTGTTGGGGCATCAGCACAGCAGAGGCACTGATTACTGTTTCCCCCATTTCTGCCCCTTGGGAAGCCAGGCTGGCTGCTGCTGCCCCTGCAAATGCAAGGCATGTGCAAAATAGGCTGTTCTTGGAGGAGGGTGGGGACTCAGGATGGGAGCACCATCAATTGCTATGTCTACATCCCTGCAGGTGTCTGGAAAGAACAGATGGATTTCTCAGGGCTCTCACATTACCTTTGTCTCCCCCAGCTTTTCCTGTGCCAGGAGCAGGAGCATCAAGGTTTTGTTTTAGGTCAATGAAATTCAACTTGCTTCCCCGAGAAGCCATAGGCAGCTCTGATAAAGACCTAACATCATCATTAGGGACAAAAATAGTGTGGTGGGCTGACCCCCGATAGCAGCTAAGCCTCCACCCAGTTGCTTGCTTGCGCCCCCACAGCAGAATGGGGGAGAGAATCACAGGGCAAAAGTGTGGAAAACTCATAGGTTGAGATAAAAACGGTATGATAAGTGAAGAAAAATAACGAAACCAAAAGCAAGTGACGCAAAGGCAAGGTCTTGTCAGCTGTCACCAACAGACTGGTGCCCAGCCAGTCTCAGAGCAAGGGCTACTTTCCTGGGCTGTAATCCTGAGCACAGTGCTGTAGAGGAGGGAACATCTCTTTGTTCGGTTCAGGTCATGTGTCCTGACTGAATCTCCTCCCAAATACTTGTGCACCCTCAGCCTACAACAGCTAAACCACTGATGTGCTATCAACGTTGCTCTGGCCACAAATCTAATGCACATCACCCATGGGCTGCTTATTCCAAGTTAATTCCTTCCCAGCACACTTAGGAGCAGCACTGGGAATTTTCAAGGAGATGTTTATCAAGGCTAGTAAGTAGAAAAAAGTAGTAGTTTAGGGCAAAAGCTTAGAATGGGGTTAAAATAAAGTTGAAATATGATATGGTCTGGTTTTTATCACGTATTGCAATACGGAATCCCTTCTATGTTTCAGAATATCTCAAAGCATTTTTGTTAATCTTTTTCCTTTGTAAAGTTTGAATGCACTGAAATATACTTTTGCTAGCCGTTGGGAATTGGATTAGCAAGGACCAAAATTTGAGCTTAATTTTGCATTCAAAATATCCGTGTTTCTGGGTTTGCAAATATTTATTTCGCTTCCCTTACTGATACGGCATTATTTTTTCCTGTTTCTTCAAAAATGAAAATATTCTCAGTAAAAAAGATCCACTTGCTTTGCTTTTTGCATGCAGTTATGTTCAATTTTTCTTTATAAATTTTTGATCAATATGATAAAACATTTGGAAAATTTTTTTTTCTCAGTCCTGAGATTTTTTGATATGTGGGGTTTTTTTGGGTTTACGTCTTTCACCAAAACATTGGAAGATTTACTGTGGACATATATCATAATAAATAAATGAATAAACTCTTTGCATCAGGCACTTAACATCACAACAACCCACTCACTTGTCTCTTGAAAAATTCACCAATAGCATCACTGACATTGTTAGTTGTTATTTCCTTTTCCCAGTAAATGTTTAAGAAGGGTGCTGAAAAAAGAATTCTGATTTTTCTTACATAAAGGAAAGGGTTTAAAAAATTCCTAGGCCCCCAAGAGACATTAGACCCTGTATTTGAAGCCTGTGTAGGTGGCATTACTCTCAAAGTAAGGCTTTTATTCTTCAAAATATGTTTTAACAGGAGCTCTCTTTGGGGACCATTTTAAGGCAATGAAACCAAGCAAAGCCTTGACAGCAACTTCGCTAAGTATGGATGGGCCCATCCTAGGGATGAGGGCAATTCTTTCTGTTTAGTCTATCTTTTGAAGCTCTCTCTTCTTCTAATCTTCTGGCAATACTCTAGCTGTCGCCTTTGAGTAAATCTTGCAAAGATTTTTTCCCGTAGTAGAAATAAACCTCGTGTTCCTTAGGAGTGGAGAAATGTATGCAGGTAGGCAGCCAGGCAATCTCCCTGGCGGTGCCGTGCCTTGCCTCAATTGAGGGATGCTGCGTGCTCAGCGACTGTCAGTACAGCTCCTCCTAGGAGCTTTAAATTGCTCTCTTGAAATCCAATTGCAGGGGCTAGTTGTCTTCTGTTTGAGTAGGCAAGCTGAAACAAAGCACATAGCAGAAGGCAGAGCTAAGCTCACTCACTCTTAGACATAAATCCTAACAGTTATATGCAGCAGATTTACTTAAACAGAAATGCCACTTAGAAGAATTTGTAAAAATTATACCTATTTGAAAAACGTGGATCCTTCCAAATGCTTAAATGTACAATAACACTTTGCCTGATTAACACTCTGCTCTATCCAGGTTCTGAAACCTCATCCCATGTAATTTCATATCTTACCAGATGTAGCTTTGTAGAAATCCCTTGGGGAAAATCCAGCTTCTTATTGGGTCTGTTAGAGTCCTTTGAATTTTTTCCTATGTTTTTAAGGGCTTCAGCAGAAAAGCTATTTTGCCTCTCTTCTTATATGCAATAAATAACTATTCTGAGGATGATTAATCTACTTTGCTAATGAAGTTTCAACTGTCTTACTTTGATAAGCATTAATAACATATGTTTGTCTTGTTACTTGATATCCAAGAAACTTTTTATTATTTGTCATACAGTCCAATCGAGCTACTTTTAGTCATCACGAACAACTGACTTAGCTTTGGAAAAAAGTATACTTTTAAAAATCTGATGGTATGTCAGCATAGAAACATGAGGACATTGCACTGAGAGATAAGTTTCTCGTGCTTTAAAGCAAAGCCAGGATACTACCTTTAGCATCTACATTATGGAACAAAGCATGTTTCTTTATTATGTAAATTCTTCCCATTTAAAGTACCTCTTCAGAATGGCTGTTAAGGACAACGGCACTAGAAGAAGAAGAAAATGAGCAAAAGGAATCACATTTCTTGTCACAGCACTGGGAGAAGACATGTAAAGGTAAAAGGTGGAAGTTTCATTTTGGATGAGATGCCTGAGAACAGAAACAAATCTGTGTGAACCATCCCTTCCTTGTTTCTGGCAGTCACTGGCGTAATACAGAGTTATGAGACCTAAAAGAGTGCCCTCTCTTTATATTTGATGTAAAGGGCTTCAAAATTACTAGATTCTTGATAAGTGTTGTTTTTCATATGAAGGCACAAAGTTAATCGGAATTGCAATTCTATTGCTGGCAGATTTGTTAAATTAGTTTGAAAAAATGCAAAACAAAACACAACCGTTGACTCCTTTTTTATTTTCTGGCAATGGGCTGTATGAGTGAAATATTAGTCCTGATTGTTATCGTCATCATATAATGAATTATGACAAACTGGCTGGGGGGTTTTTTACTGCCTTTCTTTTTTTTGGACCCCAGTAAATGCCTTCCAGAACTTTCCTAACCAGGGAAGCTGAGGATTTAAAATGTCTCTGTAAACAAAAATCTTTCTATATGGTCCCTACTACAGATTTATTTGCTTTTCATTTTTATTCTGATGCTTGTTTGACCACTCTGTTCCTGACTGTATGATGATGTTACTGAGTTACCAGTGAGACCTGCAACATCACTGAAATGGGATAGACAAAAAAACCCCAGTCGTATTCCTACAAAGAAAAATTTCATCCGCAAACCATCTGGTCCCTGAAGACTGTATAAATATATACAAGCTACTCTGGAGTGGTGATTTTGCATCTACAGTACAATTACCACACCAGCTTGTCACATTTCATTTACTAAGATTCAATATTTAGACTGTGGCAGTGCTTAGTCTGCAGAGGTATTCTGCTAACACAGGGCAGAACAATACTGCAAAAAAATTTAAAACAAGTAAGAAAAAAATCAGTTGTCTTATAAATGCATATGACACATAGCAAATGTGAGTCTGAGACAATATTAATTTCGTTAGGAATTAAACTAATATTCCATTTATTAAACATGTATTTCACCTCAGTTATTCCATTTTCCAGAATCATTTGGTAGGACTTGAAAGCAATCTGCTGTACCAATGAATGCTTTATCATATTCTTTTTCATAAACCTGTAGGACTTAACATTTCTCTTTTAAAATGTCCCATGCTGTGTCTTTTACATGTCTCTGGTCAGGTTTGCCAGCTTATGTGGCTGTCAGTGCTCATGTGCTGTAAGCATAGCTGTGTCCTCACTGCTTCTGCAAAGACTTGGGTTTGGGATGACCCCAGGCTTTTAGGCATATCCAGCCAGCAGTTTTATCAGCCTCCAGTCTGCAGGAATATGGGTGCTGCTGATGCCTCTTTTTAAAATCAAAATCCATAGTTTTTTTTAAGTTAACATCCTGAACTGTATGTAGGTTTTGCTTTAATTGTATAATTAATATACTTCCAAGCACTTGCATATTTCAAGCAATATTGTACTAGGTTGATTTTTTTGTCCTTAAAAACTAGATTTATCTCCCTAAATATTCTTATCCAAATGTTCATATTATAATCATCAAAATTACTATCCCCTAACTATAGCTTCACCATCAACCACTCGGAGTTAGATACTGACTTACTGAAGGCTCACAAAGTGACATTTTTGAAACTTTTGCAATGTAGCAAAGCTCTAGTGGTCTGCAAAAAATTATCAGATCTGAACAAGGAGTAATAGTTTTAAACAAAAAGAGAGTAAGTTTGGATTAGATATTAATAAGAAATTCTTTACTGTGGGGGTTGTGAGGTACTGGAGCAGGTTGCCTAGAGCTGTGGACACCCATTCCTGGAAGTGTTCAAGGCCAGGTGGGATGGAGCTTTGAGCAACCTGGTCTAGTGGAAGTGTGTCCCTGGCAACGGCAGGAGGACTGGAAGAAGATGATCCTTAAGGCTGCATCCAACATAAACCATTCTATAATTCTATGATTTAACTTTTATAAAAGACTTGGAGAAAAACAAATAGACAAGTTGCTCTTCAGTGTGTAGAAAATTTAATGTTGAGTAAGCAGGTGTTATTTTTTTTTGATTATGGAAGGGAAGAATCAAGAACTCCATTTTTACCTGGAGAATTATGTAAGTTTAACATCTATTAGAAATGGAAAAATGTGATTCTCTTAAAATACACCAAGATCCTTTCTATCTGTTTCACAGGTTTCTAAGTATTATCATTAATATTATTTGTGGAATAAAGGTATAATTCATGAAGTAATATTTTTGGAAATATTATTCATAGAATAGGAACAACTGGTGTGCAATTGTTTTTGCTCATTCAAGGAAAAATGCCTTTCTGATTAGATCCCAAACTATGTCACACATTTGCATAATGGTGCATTACATGGCCACATTAGTGACTTGCTGAAAATAACCAGAAGGCAGTCTTTCTTGCTCTAACATTTGGTTCAGTAGCAGGCTTATCATTTTAAAGCTAAGCTAGAGAGACACATGCAAATATTCGCTATTCTTAATTCACTTGCTAAACTATCCTTTTCCCATCTTGTTTAAAATCTGGCAAAGTTGTGCAGAAAAAACTAGGGGACTTTCTTGATAAAAAGCTGATCATGAGTCAGCAAAGTGTCCTTGCAGCAAAAGCCAAGAGCACCCTGGGCTGCATGAGGAGGGAAGCATTGCCATCAGGTGGAGGAAGGTGATCTTTCCCCCCTACTCTGCACTGGTGAAACACATCTGTCATGCTGAGTCCAGTTCTGGGCTCTCCAGTAAAACAGAGACGTAGTGGAGCAAGTCAATGAAGGGCTGGTAAAATGATGGAGGGTTTGGAGCAGGAGGAGGCTGAGAGCACTGGAACTATTGAACACCTATGGCACCGTGACTCTCAGTTAAGATAGAATCAATCTGTTTGGGCACAATACAGGGACATGCCCTCACACTAATGCTTTTTTCTACATCTCTCATGTCCTTTTTTTCACCCTTCTGATATTTTTACAAACAGGATCATATTCACTGAAGCTACAGAGAGTGAGTGTGGAGTAAAGAATTTTAACAGGGATGCTCCATGTCCTTTCTTGAATATTGCATCTAAAGAACAGATGATCTCTGATTCACTTCTCTGGGATTAGAAGCTGCCTTCTTCTAGCATGGAAAAGCCTTTTTTTTACATAGAATATAATATTCATTGTGTCTCTACCCTCATAAATTCCCTGGTATTCTTCCTAGCTTTCAGAAAATTATTTATATACGATACCACGTATAACTCCTTTTGACTTCTGTTTAACATCATCAGTGCTGGTCCCAATGCCAAATTACATAGGCTAGATGTTTCACATTTGTCTCTGGACCTCTCTTGGGCCCTTCCAGACCTAAAGTGTATAATATGGCTTTCTCAGTTGGGCAGGGAGGTTTTTTGTTTGGTTGGTTGGTTGGGGTTTTTTTTTATTTTTTATTTTATTTATCACTGAGGTGATGCTGGGATTTTGCTGCAGCCCTTAGGAGGAAAGTTGGTTAATGTAGTACATCCAGGCCATGGCTGAAGACTGCATGGATGTTTGGTGGTGATAAACTTCCTGCAGTTGTGCTGCAGGACCGTGTAGGGTAGACAATAAGACAAGAGGCAACGGGCAGAAACTGATGCACCGGAACTTCCACATTAAATGAGGAAGAACTTCCTTACTGTGAAGGTGACCAAGACCTGGAACAGGCTGCCTGGAGAGGCTGTGGAGTCTCCATCTCTAGAGATATTCAAAAGCCATCTTGATACAATCCTGAGTAACATGCTCTAGGGAACCCTTAATTGAGCAGGGAGATTGGACCAGATGAAGCTTACCCACTTCATCTGGTGAAACCCTCTGCAGGTCCTGGTATCTACTGGAGATAGTTCCTGATCCTCTGTGTTTCCCAAACTTTGCCTTGCACTGCCCAGAGATTGCTAGCTGGCCTGGACCAAAACTGCCATGATGCAGAACAAACCTTCTGGAAATCAGTAATTTGAAGTCCAATTTCACTTCCCAGTCTTGTTTTTATTGTCAACATGGACGTTATCTCAACTAATGGAGCTTGTGTTGTAGCATCAGGAAAGGGATTTTTTTTAAGTAAACCTTTCAATGTTCTTCTGTATTAAAAGGGGCTACAGAATTTTTCTGCTGCATCTTAAAGGCACTGCAGGTTTGGGAATGACCTGTAACTCTTGTGAGCTTCAGATTAATTTCTTATTCAAGCTGTAAACTGAAACAGTCTCAAGCTGGTTTTTACCTGCACTCCAGTGGTACAGGTAGAACATGGATGTTGACTGCTGTTGCAATTAAAACAGTTTTTTCATCATTTATCAAGAAATGTTTCATAATGGACTACACATGAGAATGCAGAGAAATAATTCATGGAAAATTAGTTACATCTGAATAAAAGTTTCAAAATCAAAAAAAAGTAAAAGAGATCTAAACTCAAAATCAGTGACTGGAACTATTTGTAATTTAAAGGGTACTGACAGTATTTATTCCAGCTGAATTTGATTTTCCTCTAAAATTGCTCCCCTGAGTTTATAGATTGACTTTCAACAAAAACCTGAAACTGTGTCCACACATCTTACTTTATAGATTTTCCTTTCAAATTGTTGTTTCTGGGCAGATTTAGTTGTTGAGTGTTTGATGGACAATTTTTGCTTCTGTTTTTTCTTAAAGTAATTTTCATTTCCTTTTTAATGTTTTGCAATATCATGAGACGTACTTTGATAAAAAAAGAAGTTCTCAACCAAGATTGATTTAAATAAAAAGGGAAAGAAAAATAAGCACTTATCTAGTACATCTAACTAAACTAAATTGCTTTATCATGTTAATTAGGATCTTTGGAATTCAGATGAAAGAAATTAAGACATTTCATGGTTTATATTTACAATGACAGCTTTATTTTGAAATGTAAAGGACCAAAGTTGCAGTTGTCTTAGTCATGCCTTCAATACGAGTGTATCACTTGTTTAATAAAACAGTTACAGTTCTAGTTTGATATTTCTGGGCCTGAAACTCTGCTCTTGGAACACTAGTTCAGCTTGTGCCTTCCTACCAATAAATTGATCCTTGTACTGGACATTAGGTAGTTATAGCTGTGATCACCTCATTACTCTGTGTAAATATTAGCTTCTTTTCTTGCAAAGAGACATATTTTCTCCCTCTGTAGTTTCAGGAAGACTGGAGTGGAAAGCTCAGGCTGCTGAGTCTCAGCATGGCTGTCCAAATACTGGACCTGAAGATGTTTCTCTTCTGCTTAGCACTCTGTCAAGCAGTCAAAGCACCTACAGCAAAATCAAATCCCAGACTTCTGTTGTTGTTGCATAAAGGGGTTGAGTTCAGATAAGAGTGAGGGAATAACAGACAAGAAAAAGTGATAAGAATTCTACAGGCTTTAATTTCCTTTCAATTTTTTTTTTCTTGACCAAACTGTTGCTAAATTTAAAATTCATTAAAATCCAACCTAGACCAAGGGACTCATAGTTTTGCCTACATTGTATTCCTTGAGTCTTCAAAAACTGATCTGGAACAAGCACTCTAACAGAGAAGCATAATTTATATTGTCAGGGGAAGGATCAAGAACGTGTAATGAAGACAGGTCCCTTGTGAAACCCTTGTGAAGCTCTTGTGAAAAAACAATGGATGCCAGATTTCTAGAATTCTTTCAGCATGATCAGAAGGATATTTACTTTAGAAAGTGAGAGGGGGAAGTCAGGGAGATATTTCAAAGTCTGTTGGTTACTGCTCTCCCACAGAGACTGTCTGTGACTGTGTTTAAGTTGCTGGGTTATAGCCAGACAGGCAGATAATGCCTGACTTGTCAAAACCCTGACTGTCTGGCCCTTCAAGATGTATGCAACTCTAGTTGCCAGTGTTTAGGAAAGGTGAATTCAGACCAGCGTAGGTATAGAGGCAGGATATTATGATGCTTGTGTAAATAGAGAGTCTAAGAAAAAATATTAGAAGACCTTGAATTATTCAACCAAGGAAAGGAAGACTGAACAGATATGCTTTTTGTCCATCAATGCACTGTGGAGGACAGATAAACACCAGGGAAGGAAAAGAGCTACTTAAGGACAGTTTTGGCACAAGCTGTCTACATATATATGTTTAAATGAGCCGTGAATAGACTTAAGTGGGAAATTCAATTGACATTCCTAATTAACAGAGTATTGAAATACAAAAAAACTCTTTCATTTTGAGAAGCTGGGAAAAAAATTAATGCATTTTAGAGTGGAGTTTGATCAGTTTATGAAAGGGATTATGCAATGTAGTTGCCTGCAAATCCATCTTTAGGCACTGGCAACAGTAAGCAGTTATTTAGCTTACCAGATTCATCTACAGGGGTTAGAGAGAAGAAAATTAGGCTCCAGACCTAAGCCCTTAATGCATACTGTCTTGGCTTTTGGCTTTTTATACCTGTAAATACTACAAGCTTCCTGACGAGCAGAAGCAACATGCTAGTGCCTTAAATACCTCTCACCAGTTTTGCACTCAGAGGTGTCTGACAAGGCCTCCAGGGTGGGCCAGTGTCATATCACAGCATCTCCTACATACACCCCAGGCTTCTCTTCCCTCACTCCCATGATTTTGGCACACCGCTCAAAAGTGTATGCACAGTCTTGCCGCTGCAGACCTCAGAGGGATCTTTTGAGATTAATGGCTGCTTAAGTCTGCCTAAAAGAAGCTGTGTGCATGCATGCGTGCATCTCTCCTTCAGCCTCCCTCTGTGTTGTCTCTGTGTTGATGAGTGACAACTCTTCACTTCTCCAGCAAAATAGGATTATCAGCCTGAGTGACGCAATCATGGAATCCATAGAGGGCTGCCAGTGTGCCCACCCACAAGCGACAGTCTCATTGTGAAACAAGACCATATTAATTCGACAAATTAGATTGCTGTCAAAGATTGAAGATATTCCTGTCCCCATTCCAGGTCATGTCTATTTTCCATGACTTCAACCCAGTCTCATGCTAGGTAGAAATTCAGGCATCACCTGAAGAAGTGTGCCACCATCATGTCTTGACTGCATAAGATGTTTTTCCAGTCATTGATTTTTAAATAGTTTGGAAAAAAATTAATTCTCTGTGAATTTCTATTCTTCTATAAAATAAATTTAAACCTATTTTTGTATTAGGTATTTGAATTTAAACCTATTTGTTTTTTAGGCAAATTCCCTACAAATACTGAAGTATTCCAATATGACGGGCCTTGAGGGGAAGCTGTATTAGGAGCAGCTGAGGGCACCTGGTCTGTTCAGCCTGGAGAAGAGGAGACTGAGGGGAGACCTCACTGCAGTTACAACTTCCTCATGAGGGGAAGAGGAGGGACAGACACTGCTCTCTTCTCTCTGGTGCCCAGTGACAGGACCCAAGGGAATGGCATGAAGCTGGGTCAGGGGAGGTTTAGGTTGGATATTGGGAAAAGGTTCTTCACCCAGAGGGTGGTTGGACACTGGAACAGGCTCTCCATGGAAGTGGTCACAGCACCAGCCTGACAGAGTTCAAGAAGTGTTTGGACAATACTCTAGGGCACATAGTGTGACTCTTGGGGATGGTGCTGTGCAGAGCATGGAGCTGGACTCAATGATCTGTGTGGGTCCTGTCCAACTCAGCATATTCTGTGCTTCTGCAAGATGGCAATACTTGAAATGTGAGTAAAATAGTAAAGAGTGTAGTACTAATAGAATAAACAGTAGTGAAGAGTGCTTCTCAATAGGTATTTCTTTTGGTAGAAGAGCCAGCTTCTACAAAGACTTGCTCCTTGGTCATTAGCTCTTGTTCTTGTGCTGTCAGTTTCTGCTGGCCTGGCTGTTGGGCAGCTGCACAGTGAGTCAAGCTGGGGTCTGAGCAGTGTTAGAAACAACACGGGAAAATGTGAGTACATTTGCTGAACTGTTTCACTGTGTGGCTGCACAGAACTGGAGTAGGAACAAGTGAAGGAAGGACCAATAGTGGCTTAAACAAGACTTCTGCTTAAAGAATTAGTTGTTAAGCTACAGCTTGAGGTGTAACTGAACTGTTCAGTACGAAAATTATCTGGGGGCTGAGAGAGAAGTAGAACAGTAGACAGCCTGCAGAAAAATCCTTATTTATAGGGAAAAGGGTGTGATAGGGGCTAGTTAGGTTGGCAGCAAATTAAGCAAAAAGGGTGCTGTAAAGGGTGAGAAAAAATGCTAATGAAAGATTAAATTATTCCCAGAAAATAGGATACATCAGTATACACAATATTTATGACACAGGTAAATTATATATCCTTCAAGAAAATAGAATGAAAAAGTAGCAACTGAAAGATGCCTTGAGGATTCCAGATACAGCTACTGTGAGTAGAAATTGGATTGTATCCCGTGCACGGATAATTGGCCTCACAGAAGTACATTTACTGTTAATCATATAACGAATGTCTTTGGCATTCAATTTTATCTATTTCTTCATCTGCCTGAGAATTATTTACAAAGTACAGGCTAGTATTTCATGCAGAAACTGAAGATGACAGGAATTTTCAGTACCATGCTTGGCATGAGCAAGATACAAGATTTCTTTGAAATACTTATTCAAGAAGCCAGGGAACAGTTCTCAGATTCACTGTCCCTTAAAAATAACAATTCTGTGAATAGTACTTAAAATCATCCTTTATAAACAGTCACTTCTTTTGGGTAAACAGTTCTGTGAGACTAACTGCATGTAATTCACCAGTAGATACATAATTATAACGATACATCCCACGATGACTTCATGTGTGGTAAATGTCATGCAGGAAATGAACAAAGAAATAGAATTATATTAGAAATGAAGTGTAACTACAGTGTCTTAAAATCACTTTCTGAAATCATGACTCCCTGGTCTGTACATTATAGGACTTTGACAGTCCGGGTTATAACTTGGAAAATTATTTCTACGCCTCTGTTTTATGTAAATTACATCCTCTTCTGGGCTCAGTAGTTTTGGCACATTTTATCACCCTGAGTAGGTTGGAGTTTGTTAGTTTTCCCTGCTTAAACTAAGGCTGGAGGTTTTTATGAGTATGCCTGTAGTACATTAGGGTTTTTTTTCCTGCTCATTTTAAAATGACTTTTCATAACAAAGACAGTAGTGAAATAGGTCTCTTGTAACTGTGCAAGGGCTCCTCAGGACTAGAATAGCTTATCAAATAGTTTCTGAAGATCTGGTACATTTTCAAGAGCAAAGAAGCAGCATGAACTGGCATCCTATCTACGGACCTAGTGGTTCAGAGTATTTAGAGGCATTAACTTGTATGGCGCACTGGGTTTTAATTCATACCACATGTTTTGGCTTTGAACTGTGGAGAATGCTTTAAATATATGCATCTTAAGGCAATCAGCACTTCAGACAGGAAACACATTAAGCTAGGTGGCCAGGTTTTAAAGGGTAGTCCATTTAGAAATAGTGTTAGTCTTGTGGGGGTACATTTTTGGAAGTGATTTGTAGCCTAGGGATAATAGCAAAAGCCTAGAGAAACACAAGCTAGGAGTGAAAATAAAGGACTTAACACTTTTTAAGTGTTCTGTTATTAATTTGCAAGTCCTTCCTAACCAGTCTTCCCAGAGAGAAACTGGTTTGGAGCTGTACTGCAGCAGACATCGCAGAGCTAAAAGCTCTTAATAAAGATGTAATAGCGTAAGGGATGTGCTGTACCAAGAATGGAACACAATTTACATACCTTTCCACTAAATCCTGGTAGGGATGAACTTTGATAGCTTTGTAGAAGTGTAAGAACTGCCTGAATATATGGTAACATCTCCAGTAGTAAATAAAGCAGGTCAAGGGCTTGTCTCTGTCCCTGGGCCACCTGGCACATCATGTCCACAGGACTGAATTCTCTTACATCCCCAAACAAAGAGGCAATATCCATACCACCATCAGGATGTGGTCACTTGCTCATTGTAAGGTACCACACAGGAAAAATGCCATTTGGCCTGGGGCAAAACCATAGAACATTAACAACTAACAATTAACAACTACATGCCAACATGTAGACAGATCCACTGACCCTGATTGTGTATTGGTACAGACTTAGCCAAAGACTACAGTGGAGCAGATGCCTAGAAACAGTAGAATTACAGATGGCAGAGAGGGCATCTGTGGCAGTAGATATGTTTGGGTTGGATAAGCCATTTCTTCACTGAGGTTCACAGGATTCGGCCTAGGTTTAAGGTTGGAAAAAAAAAAAAACAGGGTTCAAATCTTAGATGGTGTTCAAGAAACATTAGAAAAGTAAGCAAGCTCCAAGTTTTTGGACATATTTTCCTTTTTAATGGGAAAGATTGATTTTTGTGAAGTGTTAATGACATTTAAAGTGAGAGATGACTGCTGCATTTTCTTTCTTGGCTCCTACTGTATATCTGCTGAGATATATGGTATATAATTGGCAAATACCTTCTAAAAGCAAGGTGATAAACAAATATATGTGAATCACCAACCCACAAGCAATCTATCAACAGGATAGTGATGTATTGGATCATTTTTCAAATCCTACTGTATTTTACAGACACCAAATGATCGTGACAGCTTAAGGGTAAAAAAAGGTTTGTCCAAGGCTGTGGCCAGTTTCAAACGTGTCTTTTCCTTCAAAGGTTGTCTTTCAATTTTTATTTTACATTCTTATTATGACTGCATATTAATGTAAATTAGTATACAGTCTGTGGAAAGACTTGTCTATAAATGGAATCTTGAAATGTATTCTGCAACAAATACTTATGGGGTTTAGTGGGAGTGGTTAGAGGTGATGGTTTGCTCATATAATATTTCTAAAGAATTTGATTGGACTTTGGAATAGATAATGAATATTCCGCATGGAATACTTAAGAGCAAATCTAAGAAATGTTAAAAAACTTATTTTTACCATCTCCAAAATTAGTTTTTATTTACAGTTCTACAGATCCTACTGAATTGCATTATGATGTTGTTACAAGGCCAGAGTTCAAAGGCAGACATTTTGGGAAAGGCAAAAACCCTCTGTTGTCACAGAATAAGAAATAAATATCTAATGCCTTTTATTAAAAAAACAAAAAGAGAGCTCGATCAGAACACTTAAAGATTTTGTTTGTTTAACTAGGCTTTTATATGCTTAAATCTTTGCTGGTCAAAATTAAATCTGAAAGTGGCACAAACTTCTGTAACAGACCAAACATTGAACTTGTCGTGATGGTGAAGTGGGTGCGTGTGCCTTATTCCAGAATAGAATACAGACTGCTGTGTTTGGCTACCCAAAGAAAAGTTGTGTCTGAAAGATGGTCATTCAGACTGTTTGCAGTGCCCTAGAGATAAATTCTATTGCTTTCACTGAATTATTGCCTAATAAGAAAAGTTTAGATGTCTTCTAGTGCTGAGTACCTTAGTGGCTCTAATATGCATCTACTAAAAATGATGATCATCAATGAATTTCATATTGCTTTCAAAAAAGAGCCTGTTCGGTTATTTGGATTAATTCCAAATGTGATTGATGGGTAGAAATAAATATCCCAGTATATTCACCTCCTCATGAGCATGTGCTATGAGTTGTTTATTGAACAAGCTTCTTTGTATTGCTGCACTTCAGCTATTGAGAAGGACAACACTACCCAAATTGGCATAGCATCTGTTGGGTTGTGCAAAACCCTACATACTTTTATTTTTGTCATAGAGCTGCCGGCAAAATGTTGATTTTATTTGCATATAAAAACCTGACAAGTGTGGTTTCCTGAAGTGGTCATGTTTTTAGTGTTGATTTATATCCTTCTGCCTGTGTGAACTGTGTGAGCATGAACAGGTTACTCAAGACATCTAAATTAAAAAATACTTACCATACATATACATACATATATATATACATACATATATATATATATATATATTGCAGAAACCATAAAGGCTGTGGTCAGGTCTGCTAGGATAAAACACTATGTTCTGGTTTGCCTCAGATGGAAGATGGCGCATTTTTGGTACCTTTTCTACAAAACGTTCCAGCAACACTGCATTCAGAGTCATCCAAAGAGTGAGGCCACCTCCACAAGCAGAGGGAAAATTCCTGGGAGATATTTTAGCAGCACATACCTGTTTGGTATGTTTGGCCTGCTCACCAGCTGTCCAGCACACGTAAGAGACTGCAAGGAAGGTGATGCATTTTAACTTATGAATGGGACTGGGCAGCTACAGCACACTCTGAAATTTGACTTCACCAGAAACCTTTTATAATTAAGTGAGTACTTCAAATGTCTTGAGTGTGGAAAGATAGAGTTTATTTATAGAATATTTGATTTCTTTCTGCTTACTATAGTTTTAATGTAATTGGTAGTATCTAGTGAATAAAGTGAGACTATTATAGCAATATTTTATTTCAAATTTGTCTCTAAAATAAATAATTCAATCCGGTATGCTAGGTTTGGGTTGTTTCCAATAGATAGTTTGGAAAGATAGAGTATGATTTGTAATTAGCAATTTCCAGGCATGAAAAATTACTAATTTATAAAATGCTGTCTTTACATTTTGCCAGGTATAAATATTGAATTGTTATCAACATTACAGAATTACAGATTTTTTAAAAAATTTATTATTTTAAGATCAATACTGTCAAAGAATGCAGAGCATTTATTTCCTTTCCAAAGCACTAAAGAATTTGAAAAACTGACACTGGAAGGCAGAATGCAAGCTTTGCTTCATACACATCTTTATTTCTTTATGAATGAAAGCAATTCTCCAATTTACTTTTAAGAAAAATTTATTAGTAACAGTTCCTCATGTACATTATCCAAAATAGTATTGTTCCTAACATGTAAGCTCGTTATTTGGAAATATATTTGGAAACATATGCATTTCATTTGGTACAAGGATTGGTGACATTCTAGTATTCCAGAAAGGAAGGTGATTCCTTTCTCAACTGTTAAAGACTGAGCTTTGCAGATGGAATCCTCTCCAAAAACTCTTGAAGGGACATGAAATCTCTCAGTCACCCTGATTCACTTGTTTGTCAGACCAACAACCTCCCTTTCCCTCAGTGCTAAGGATCATCATGTGACACAGGAATGCTCCAAGTGTTAATCTGCAAGTCTGATTTCCTCAGTCTGTATTTGATTTCAGTCTCGGTGTGGTTTTATCCTGTTGAATCTCCTCACTCTCTTGATGTCATTGGAATGACTCCCAAATCACACCAGATTATGCCAGTAAATAAAAACAAATGTTCAGTCAGCTTCTGCTCACAGTGAACACATTATGAAACTAGGATTAATCCAGTATAACCCTCTTTTCATTTACAAGAATGGCCTGGCTATTAATGTGTCTTTTCATAAGTGAGACATCTAAGAGTCAGTGCTGTAGTTCATTTTTCTACCAATTTCCTAATCCTGCTTCTTTTCCATCATTATTCCTATACCACTTGCAAACTGCTAACCTGTAAGTGTTGCTGTCATCTCTTTAATCTGTCTTGTACAAGATTAATACTTTTTGAATCATTGAGATTTATCTGATATTCTAGGATTCATTATAAATTAACATCGGAGATCTTTTCAGATTACTGAATGATCCAACACTTTCAGGGATTTGGGGTTAGTTCTTTGATGTTGATCTTCAGAAGATGTTTTTTACTGATCTTGACAGAAAATATTCTATCATTCTCAGATGGAGAAGAATTTAATACAAGGGTTTGGGTTACCACTGAAAATCTGAACAGGCATCAAAAGTAGGCATAAGGATTGAATCTGTTTGTGGAGCTGGTTGTAGCAAGTTCTGCTTTGGGTGCAGCAGATTGGCTTCCACCAGCATCTTGGACTGAATGGGTGGAGACTGTCAAGGAGCCTGAGCAGTAGTTTCTTCCACAAGCGTTCAATGCAACCAGACATTCTTTTTCTTCTGTGTGTCTCTTAGAGCCAGATGTCTGCTGTTCTCTAGGAGTCTAGGAGTCTCAGTCTGTCTTCTGTAATCAGGTTCATTTTTCTGTCCCTGGAATGTCTGAACAGCAGTTGCATGGAGAAAAAGCAAGAGGAAGTAGCAGTATAAATACATTTCAAAGCTATGACTTAATAGACCTAATAAAGACCCGATGGGATGATTCATCTAGCAGGAACATTATTATAAACAGTAGAATTAGTTCAGGGCATGTAGACAGAGAAAAGGATGTAGGTGTTACCTTAGATGTTAATGTACACGCAGGCATCTCTTACTCTAAGGTTAAGAATAAAGAGGCTCAAAAGTTGTCTCATAATTTCCGAGTACAATTTAAAGGACAAAAAGTGTTGATATTCTGATGCAAGTCAATAGTTGGACAGCTATCAAGGACTTCACATGATGAGCCTTTTGTAAAAAGAATTATCCAAACCCCAGCACTCAGTGCCATCAGCATACTTTGATTTCAAAAATCTGTACATTGGAGAAGGAATACAGCTGCCGTCAGGCAGTTGGCTAATTTTTGAAAAGTTTTAGTGGAAATTTTCTATGTAGAAGTTGGAAATAGCAAAGAGAGATGACATTTTCCAAATATGATCCTCCTAATTTGGTAGAGCCTAAACGAAAAAGTAACAGTTAAAAGCAACTCAGGCACTTCTTGAGCAATCATGAAGCAGCAGAATTCATGATAAACAGGAAGAGCTGCAATGTGCTTCAGCAGAGCAGATTATAGGAATTCAGAGAACTAGTAAGTGAGATCCTGTGGGAGACAATTCTGAGAGAGAGTTAAGTGCAGTAGGCAGATCTTTAAAGGAACTATGTTAAATGCAAGTTTATGCAAAACTATGCAAAAGAAAACTATGCAAAATTGCAAGTTATGACAGTGCGGAGGAAGGGAAGGAGCTATAGATCACTCACCAAGGAAAAGAATTTAAAGAAAGATGAATGGATGAACATGTGAGACCAGAGAGAGAAAGTCAAAAGCAGAGAGTGAAACCATGTGGTGCATAGCTGATGCATGCTTCTTAGCATGCTGGCGCACCAACAGGTAGAGAAAACTAAAGAAAAACTTAGCCCACTTCTCTGCAGGGTGAAGGACATTTGCAAAAAATGCCTGGAAAGCTGATAGATTTAGCTCCTTCTTTGTTTCACTTAAAAGGTCAGTTGTGAGCAGATGGTATCATGACAAAAAGAGCAAGAAAAGAAAGGAAAAGGGTAAAGAAAACACTTGAAATTATGCAAGCAAATGAACTGTTTTGTGATCAGCTAGTCCAAAATAATATTCTGAAAATCTAGAAAGGAAAAGGTGCCTATCTTTAAAAAGAAGTAGAAGAGAGAGGTTAAAATTTTAAGACATAGAGTTAATTTCAATTCCTGTAGAAATAGTGGAAAAAATAACATACTGGTTATGAACATTTAGAAAATAGTATGCAAAGAGAAGGGACTGGTCAATAAAATCCATGTTGAGCCCAAATAATCTCAATCTGTCATAGGATTATGCTTCACATGGCTCCACAAAAACAGCTGATACCACATCTTGATTTTAGTGAGTCTCTGGACACGGTCTCCTAGAACACTCTTGTACGTAAGCTAGGAACATATGGTCTGGATGAAAAGGCTGCAAAGGAAATCAAACTACAGCAATACACTGAGGGGTTTTTTTCAGGAATAATCTGCGCTTGTTCCAGAATTAGTTGATATTTTCTTCAATGACTTGGCTGATGGAAAATGCCTTTTAAATTTGCAAATGATACCTAGTTAGGAGGAAATGCAAGTAGCAGATTAAAACACTCATGATAATTTAGAGAAGAGATGTGAGGCAAACCAGGATGGAATTCAGTAAGAAAAAGTCTGTGGATCTGTACCTGGACAACAACAGCTATCTATCTAAGCACTGGACAAGAGTGCTCAAGTGGTTGTTGTGTGTTTTTTCAGAAAATGAGTGAGGAACTCATTGAAAATTATGAGATGAACATGAGTTGGTAAAACCAGGCATCTCTAAAAAACCATGCATCTCTAAAAAACCACTTGCTATCTGCATTGTGGTGATAATCTTGAAGGAAAAGAAATCCGTTTCTAGCTCCCTGGGCTCCCTGCCTGCCCTGGTTTGACCCCACTTTCCTTGCAGTTTGGTGCTGGGCATTGGTGAGATCCTGTGACATCTCAAACTGCAGATATTCTCACGAGCAACCTATGCACTACCTCCTTTTGCTTCTGGTCTACTAAAGTCCCAACTTTTTTAATTTAGAACTGGCAATTCTTTGGAAAACATGCTATACCTATATTTATGCAGTAGCTTAGTCATGCCTAGGAGTGGTAGCATCCTGTAATTGTCCTACCGAGTAACAATGTCACCAGTGTGTATTACAAAGAGGGCCTTAGAACTGGATTCAGACTTGCTGAAAAGCACATGGTCTTTTTTGAAAAGTGCATAATTTAATTATTAGAATTTCTTAAAACTTTTCATAAGGAGTTTACTCTCTTTTTTTTTCTGTTTAAGGCTTGTCCTTGAGCAGTTGTTTACCATCACCTTCTGTAGCTATATCCATTATCCAGACCGACCCGTTAAGCAGTTTCTGGAAGCAGATTTTGGTTCAAAGACTGCTCCCAGGCATTTCAATCCCCAGAATGCCACCATGGCTAAATATTATTTTCAGGGAGAGGGTGGGACAATTAAGAATAATGTCACAGTGCAATTCAGTAACAGATAGCTGAGCTATCACTGGGGCAGACTGCTCCAAACTCCAGCAAAGCCTTTCACCAGGTAGATACACTAAAAATACGAGAGATTTTGAACAGTGCTGCCATTGCCATTCCCCTTCTATATCATAGTCACAGAAGTGAGATAAGCTTTCAGAGTATTGCTGATATCTCGAGGGTTACTGTACCACACCAGATTGGAGCATGTTCTGTTTGTGAACTAAAATTTAAAGCAAATTTTTTCAGGAAAGTTTTAAAGGTATTTATGACTTACATTGGAATAATCCTGGATTTCCTTTCTTTCTCTCAAAAAGATAGTTTAGTTGCAGCACAGCTAAAACAGTCCATCTCTAAAGGGGATATATGAAAGTGCTATAAAGGGAGACAGCACTTCTGCTATGTGACCAAGTCACTGTATAATGCATTACCTTCTCCACCCCCAACCTTAAAAGTCAGAGATAAGGCCTACTACAGAAATGGATTTAGCTTCTAAGTTCTGAAAAAACAGGGCCTTAAATATGGATTTAACATTAATAAATCACATTAAATCCTCCATTTCAAGTCCTCAAGACAATGTGATATCTTTGGGAAAAAACATTTATTTGATAAGAAAATGGAGAAATTAAATTTCTAGCAGACTACTCCTCTAAATTTGTCTTATTATTATCATTTTAAATCTGGAAGCATTTAGAAGATGCTTAAGAGATTGGGATGTTAAATTAATCAGAGATGACAGATTGGTGGGCAGATGAGAACAAGTGCTATCATGAATTGGTGTCATGTGACCCTGAAACTTAAGGTACTGTCAAATTGTACCGTTCGTATATCTAAAAGACATAAACCAGAATTTACAAAGGAAGCATATGTTTTAATACCGTTTTCTTTTGATTTTGATGTTTTCTTTTAGAAGGAGAATCAGAAGCATTATGTAACTGTATGAAAGACTTTGAGGAACTCTATACATTTTTCACAACTGAGAAAATCTATTTATTGCTTCATCAGGTGTTTGAAAGCAGCACATCTACCAAACCCTTCCTGACCTCCAAAAGTCTGCAACCTGCCAGGCTGGTCCTCTGAGATGGAGATATAATGAACCTGCCACCTAGGGCCAACATAATGATTTGTGCAACAGGCTTGAATCTTCCACATTTTTTTTCCCCAATGTGTTTATGTGCATTTTTCAAACTACAAGGATAGTTAATAAATGGATATGGTGTATGAGACTGAACTGACCTGCTGAAGGAAAAAAAATACACTGAGATATTTTTACATTTTGAGACAGGGTGCCAATAGCCAAACCCAATAAGAAGTAATATGTTAGGTAAAGATGAACAAGAACTTAAATTACACATTCATTAAATAGAGAAACATAATTGTTTTGTTCTCTGGTTTAGGACAGATGGAGTGTAAAACAAAGCAGGTGAAGAAGGCTTGAACACAAATTTGTAACAATAACTTAAAAGTCAGATTCTAACCTGTTAAGTATGAGCCATGCGATATAAATAAATGATAGCTCTGTGGCACATTTGAGCTAGATATTGGATACACAATAGCAATCAAATGTCTGGAGAGCAGCTGCTTGCCTACCTATAAGACATCTGGCTCTTTTCCTCAGCTCAGGAAGAACTTGCTGCTGCGGCCAACTGTTGTGTTTCAGAGACCTGTTTTACTTTCCAGCATAAAATGTAAGTGCAATGTGACACAAAGCAATTTCCCCTTTTAAATTGCTAGAATTTTTAGATTCCTTTTCTGTGGATTTTTACTGCAGAAATCTCTGCTTCTTTTGCCACCCTTTCCTGCTGCCCTTCCTATATACCCCAATCTACCAGGCAGGCATGATCATTACAATTGGCATAGGTTCCCTGTCTTTAAAAGGCCTGCTACTTTGTCTTAATGGTGTTTTTACTATTAACACAGGCCAGGGAAAGATCATGTTAAATGTTGCTTTATGAGACAAACACAGCTGCCTGAATGCTTTGGAGTCAGGAAGCTGTACCTACTCTTGTGTGCACTGCACTGCCCGTCAGTGCTGTCTCCTGGTGCCCCTTACAGCCTCGAGCTACAGGGCAGTTTTCTTTATGTCTTTGCTGATTTCTTTCCCTCCTGAGGAATGCTGAAGTATCTAGAAAGACAACACAGAGGTATTCTTTCTCTGAGAGACACACAGTACAACAAAGCTATAGCTTACAAGCTAAAATCTTTATTTTTCAAGAAATATAGAAAATTTGATTTACTTTTTAAAATGAAGTAAATTGAATTAATTTCTGTCTTTCTGAAAAGCACTGAGTTAGCTGGAAAGTCAAAAAGCCTTCTATTTTCTACTTTCCTTGTCCTGTTTTTAAATATCTCCTGAAGAACCCACTGACAGAAAATGGAGCTGAACTTAGAGACCACTCTTTGTGGCTTATTCATTTCAGGACGGTTGTTGTACACATAGGTTAACTTTTCTTGTGAATTTTTAGGAGCTATCTGAGGTGTAATCTGGCATTCTATTTATCCACACAGAAATCAAACCATGTTTTTTATTTGCTGGGGATATTTCTTTTCTTTCTTTCTTTTTCTTTCTTTCTTTTTATCTTTCTCTCTCTCTCTCTCTTTCTCTCTTGCTTTCTCTTTTTTCCTTCCCTCCCTCCCTCCCTCCCTTCCTTCCTTCCTTCCTTCCCTCCTTCCTTCCTAGAAGTGGGGACTTATTCATTGTCATCTATTGATGATTTTTTTATCTAAAGATATGATCCTTATAATGGCCTTTTACACTTGCTGTCAACTTCTGGTTTGTAAGTTTTGATTTAACTACAACACAGATAAGCAGACTGTACTCTTGCAAAGCAGTACCTTGAGGACTTTCCAAAGAACATGCACCAAATTCACTTATAGCACTACTAAAATGAAGACCTTAGAAAATTCACTCCTGAGTTATCACTTAAAATTTTCCATTAAGTTATAATAGCAAATGAATTCAGAGAACGAGATAACAGATTATATAAGGAGTTACTCAACTATGTTATGTTAGTCTATAAGCGTTCCTTTAGAGTGAGAGAGAAGCTGTAGCTATAGCAGAAATAATTTTCTCCTTTCACAGCATTTGGTCTGAAGCCTGTTTATTTTGGAAACTTTCTCCTTGATTGTGGTGCAAGGGGAGGAGTTTTCACAGTGGGCAATTAATTTGAATCAAAACCATCATCCCTTTTAGCTAAAAAAATATGTGTGTTTGAGTAGGTTTGAAGGAAGTGTGCACCCTTTTGTCCTTTAAAAATACATAATCTGATTTGGCAGGGCACATTTGTGGTGTGTCTATGGTAGATTTTCTATTAAATTTATTTAAATACTCACATCCCTGAGAAAATAAGCTACATGAGTTGGTTTGAGACCTTCATTAAAGGCTACTCCAAAGCATGTTTTCTATGAAAAATGGCTTTGCTACTGAGAATGATTGGTATGTCAAGAATTTCATTTCAGCCAACATTTTTGTTATTAGAAAAAGCTTCTGTTGTCTACAGATGGGTTTTGTTCAGAAAGATATAATGCAAGATATGAAAAAAGCATCCTTCCAGTGTTCTTATCTACTATGCAATACTTCTATTGTAAGCATAGATAATAACAATTCTAATATTTTTCTCATTTCCTTGGGTGCTGCTTCTTACTCACATCTTATAATGGTACTCATGATTTTACTGCTGCTTCTCTGGGGGCTAGAAAAATAATCAAAGAGCTTGTTTTTCTGTGTGTTTATTGAAACCTTAGAACTGGATGCCTTAAAGGTGATCCTTTAAATCCCTTTTTGCTTTTTGTATTTCCCATGTAAAATACAAAGACTATCACATTAAAACATGTTTTCCTTATTGTTTTCTGCATCATTAAATCTTGACAAGCCCATTTCTCTTCCATTTCCTTTTGAAAGAACACCAGTTTCTGAAAAGAATGGAAGGAGGGAGGACTGAAGTAGGTCACAGCCTTTGGTGACCTAACCATGCCCGTCCTTTCAAACTATCCCAAGAGCCAGATCATCCATAGATTGGAAGGAAATGAGAATCCAATTAAAGCCAAAATAAACAGACCGATACTTTGTTCAGTAGGTTTCTGTGGTTTCTGTTGTGTTTTGTTCTTGTTTATATCCTATCCCACCCTCGCCCTTCTGGAAACTTTATTATTTTTTTTTGTACACTGATAAGCAAGTTTTAAAATTCTCTCAAGTAAGTACAACTCTGCAGCGATCAAATCTATAGGACCATAAGTCTCCCTGGATAGCAGAAACAAATTTCTCTCCACCTTTGTAGACATCTACCACATTTTATTACTACTGTGGCTATTTTTACAAAACCCTTGCTTCCTGAGCAGCAACCACATTCCCAGGGACTGTTTGCACATGCCAGCAACAGATAAAGTTAACAAAACTGAGGCAACTAAGGAATGGCAGTAATGCACTGGATGGTGCTTGCTCTCTCATTTTTATTTTTGGTTGTTTTTTTAAGTTTTCCTACCCAATCCTGACAAAAAAAACCTAACAAAACCTGAACTAAAACAGAAAATGAAAATGTGTGATGCTTGCTGGGAGATAAAACACCTGATTATTTTATGCTGCCGCTGACAATGGGCTGAGAAGGTAGTGATCATCATGAATTCATCACAGCCACAGAAGGGAAGCACTACACTTCATCACATGATCTCACGAGCTCTCAGCATCTACTGTGAAACCATTACCTGGTAGCCAACAGCAACAAGTGATTTTCTTAATGCATTTTTTGCCTTGTCTAGTGTAGAATGTGCAAAGTACAGTGCAGTCAATAGCAGCCAAAAAGCCTGGAGCTTCTTGAAACCCAGCAATTGTTTGGACACTGTTAGACAAGGCATCCTAGAAGCAAAGGATACAGAACAATGATGAAAGGAGAAGCCGGGATGACCTTGCCAACAGTGACTGCTCTCAGGTCAATGTTGAACAGAGCAGGAAAGGTGCTCGCATTCTCTACAATGGCAGCACTGTTCAAGTGCTAAGAGAATAGAAACCAACTAGAAATATGCTGCACACCAGCTGAGTGAGCTGGATACTGCATCCTTAAGGGTGCCCGGGAGTATGTTTTAAATATTCCTCTACCCTATCTCTAACCAACAGGATCCTGTAATTTCCAACCACTTCCCTGCTTGCCTGTCACTGAATGTCAACAGTAGGTACAGCTGGCAAACACAGAAGTTGAAGCATTTAAAGGATGTGCCATATTTCACTGGAAGTTTATTATAATTTGCGGTTGAACTTGATTACTTAAAGGTCACCTCTCTTCTGTACACAATCAGTTTTCCTTGCTCCCCATTTTACTTTAACAATTGTCAAACTAAAATAAGTAAGGAGGAATTACATATGGGGAAAGAAATTGTTTTCATGCACCAAAGAGCACAGAATTATTAAACAGTTGAGGTTGGAAGGCACCTCTGGAGTTCATCTGGTCCAACCCCCTTCTCAAGCAGGTTCACTTAGAGCAGGTTGCCCAATACCATGAGCAGATGGCTTTTGAATAGCTCCAAGGATAGAGACTCTAAAACCTCTCTTGGCAACTTGTGCCAGTGATCAGTCACTCTCACAGTGAAAAATAATTTCCCGATATTTAGATGAAACCTCCTGTATTGTAGTTTGCGCCCATCGCTTCTTCTCCTGTCAATTAAAGATAACATGATATCCTGCAGTGAACAAGCTAATCCATGTATTTCATTGTAGTGTCCAACTGAAGTATGTAGTGATGCCTAAAGATGAGAGTCTCTGTCAAAAACATTTGGTCATTTCTGGGAAAGAAATTAAATTGCATGATGAAACCTCCTCAGCAGTGTCATCCTCTCATAGATGCAGGTTTGTTGTTGGACATGCCTTTAATTTGAAAACTGTAAAATATTACCTTCAGTCAACTTGACAAGCATCATTCTTCCAACATTAATCTTCAAACCTACAAATCTCAGCAGCAAGTACCCCATAAATCTTAAAAAGTGAACTGTAGGTAGGACCACCTTCTTTTAATTCTCTTTCAACCTTTGCTGACCTGCAGTCCTTTACATTGCTGCTACAGCTACTTAATTTTCCTCCCTAGAATTACTAGTTGCCCAGATTTTACTATAGTGATTATTCATCTTTTTTTTTTTTTTTTCTCTCTTGGACGGTGAAAAATAATAGCCATGTTACAGTGATGCAGCACCAACTCCAGAGACCAACCCTTTTGATGCCATAGCTGAGTCACTGCAGGTAGAATGCAGGTGATGGCTGTGTCACAAGGGGCATGGGTGCAGGATGGCTGCCTGGGCTGGCAGGAGATGATGTCCACTGCAATGGGGAGTGGCTGCTTCTCCTTTGTTAATTCTCCTCTCTAATACAGCTGGGTGCCTGGACAGGGATGAAACCAGACCATGTCACTCTCCTATCCCTTACCTCCTCTGACACTCAGTTGGAGAATGTTGCAAGTTTCTGAAAGGATATTGACCTAAGGATAAGAAAACACACACAGTCCCGGTCTGTACACTATCAGGGTTCCACAGGCACCTGGAAAGTCTTTACAACCTTGGACAAAGGGAGCTCCACCCCATTCTACCTCTCTGTACCCATCCTGGTCTTACAAGGAGCAGGAAGGTCCCCAGACCCATGGATAAATGAAAGTCCTCAGCACCCACCTTCTCTGAGTGCAACTTGCTGTAAAGTTTCTCATTCAGGAACTCACTGGCTGCCTTTGGTTTGTGCTGTCTTTTTATTGGAAAACTTCTGAGCTTTTTCCTTTTGCATAGCAATTGCATACGCCTAAATTTCTTAACAAAATATCCCCCACTGTCAGGCTTTCCTATACAGACCAGGCCCTCTAGGGTAAGGACTCACCTTTCAATATCTTTCACCTCAATTTCTATTTTCCTTTTTAGTCATATCTTTCCAGTTGGATAGAGCAACTCGTTACCTGACAGCAAAATTCCTTTTTTTTCCCAATAAGGTGAGAGTCTGTTGTCATTCCCTTTTGTTTCATGCTCTTTGTTTAGTGAGAAAGGGCAGGTTAGGGACTCTGACCTGAGTAACTCAAAGCTATTTTCAGAAAATCTGCCAAAGATAGAAAATAGGCAGGCTATTTTGTTCTTCTTTTATGAATGCAGACCAAAAATTATTTTCTTGTATGAGAAATCACTGTAGTGGAACTGAAGGTCCCTTAGAATATAGCTGTGCCATGTGGAACTTTTTTCCCCTTTGTTAAAGAAGGGTATTCAATAAATAGCATAAGGTAGGTAGCATAACTGAAAAATCATGCTGTAACAGAGGCAGGGATCTAACACTTCCTTGGAGACCTACAGTAGGGCACAGCAATGTGCCCTAATTGCTACTGTACTTTTATCATCCTTACTTTTTTTATGCTATTCCAATATTATCTGGGGGTTCCAACCAAGGTTAGGGTTTCAAAACTTTCTATATACAAAATGTATAAAATAAGATTGTCCCTTCTCACTCATTGCAAGTTTATGTGGGAGTTAAACACAGCACTGCACTGACATTAATGACAACATCATAGAAAGGTGTTCACAGTGGTCCTTATAACCAATCCCTATCTAAGGGATACTGCACTCTGCAGTCTTAAATTTAGTGGAAGAAGTTGGCTCCAAAGAATAAACAGTCTTTATCTAAGCCTATCATTGCACTAAATTAAGCAAGATTCCTGTCTTTAAGCACGGAGGTCTTTGCCTGCTTCTTTCTTCAGCATGCTACCACCACGAGTAATATGAAGTTAAACATATAGAATTAGAAGAAATACATCAATAAAAATATTTGAAATATAAGAGCTTCATTTCACCAAAACTGATAAACCCCTCTGTCTTTATGTTTTATGCAAAGAACGGTTTTTCAAGATAAATAATTTCGTCTTATTCAGATGGTGTTAGGAAGATAATAATTGCCTTTTTAGGGAAGAAAAGGAATGAAGTTAATTTAGGTAGACTAAATCTGTTCTCATCTTTTGCCCTTGTAGTCCTGCTTCTTTGAAGCCAAAGCAGTAAAAATCTGCGCACAAAAAGAGAGGAAAAAATACCTGCAAAGGAAGAAAATGTAGCCCTACTTTTATAATGTCTCAGAGAGAATATCTGTGTTGAAAAAATTCTCAGGCTACCTCTAAGCAACCAGCACAGATGCTAGAAGTGCTTTAATTGTGTTAGCATGGTACTCCCCTAGGTCTGTTCTCCTGCCTGAGCAGTTCCATTAGCCCAGGGAACGCACCTTATTAACACAACTGCACTTCTCCAGGGGCTGAGCCAGCCTGTTCACATTTAGCTGATATTTTACACAGTCTGGTGTTGGGGTTCCTCCCCTCTGCTATGGGGGGAGGGGACCCTGGGGTAGAGGCACAGGGTTTCCCTGCTCCCTGGTCACATGTACCTTAATCCTGTTCCCCATTGGTTATTTTGTGTTCCCCTGCCTGGGGGAGGACCCCGGTTGTCCCCTGATTGCTCAGTTCTTGGGCTGGACCCTGGGCATGTGGCTGAAGAATAAAGATGTCTGAAAAGCATCTCTCAAGAATCAGTCCCTATTTCTTTCCACGGGCTTTGCTGTCTATACATGTTGCAGAAATCCCTGCTGCAGCAGTCTAGGCTTAGACTGACTTTGACTTGCTGTTGGAGAAGAAGTGCAGAGAAGCATAGACACTGATGGATTTTGGCACAGGGTGGGGAAAACAAATTTCATAAACAAGCAGGCTAGTTGCAGTTTGGGTGGTAATGAGAGTCTCTGTTGCAAGGGTTCTTCCAGCAGCCCCTCCAACTGGATCAGGAGACACTCCCCAAAGTGCTGCTCTGTTCAGTTGTTATAGACAGCTGAACCGTGGTCCTGAGTGACTGCTCCAGCATGGGTGTGATCCACCACTGAGTACCTTAAACTAAATAAGTAGCATATCCTAGATATTCTAAGTATCTGCATGAGATTGCCCTACACAATAATTTCAACAGCTGAAGGAACACCTTCTACTGACTATTTTCAAGTGTCTTATCTTGTATAGTTTGATCAATTCTGCAGCAAGAACCACCCAGGGAGTCTTTGGGATGGCCAGATTCTTCACACAGGATATTAATCTGCACACTGAAGATGTGTGCAGACTAAGAAAATTATTAATACAAATAGCTGCTACCATCTCAGTATTTTAGCTTTCAGTGTGTCTCTTGATGCTCTCGTACTACTCTTAGTTTCATCATATCTTACCCCAAACATGTCTTGATCCTACAGGCACTGCCAGAAGTCAGGGTTTTTTTCAGATGGCTTTAGAAAATCACATTTTCTTAAAAATATTTTTTTAAATCCCAAATTTGGATAGTACTGCATACATGTCTTAAATTTCTTTTGATTTTGACAATTTCACATAGCAAGCTGTGCTATGGTCTATCTATGACAATAAAGCCCAGGCCTCTTCTTAACAGTATTGACTGTTTCTTGCCCTGACTCCTGTGTGATAGAAGTGATCTATCCACTTGAATATGAGCATTTGGTTCAGAAAGTATTTTAGTTTTATTAGTATTTAGTAGCCAAACCAGGAAGTTGGAAAACAGATCTCAACACTTCCTTTCCTTGAGTTACTCAATAGAGCAACAAGGTTATCTTGTTCAAAAATTGGTTGTCTGTCAACTTTCACTGTTTCGCTTGCACCTAGTACGAAGGAATCTGGTCAATTGCTAAATTCTCATTTTCTGTTACTTCTGGCTTCTCAAATTTAAATTCAGATATTTACTTCTTAGTTTTGATATGGATTTATGATATCTTCATTGTGGAAAAATTTTTAGGGAAATAATTTTTCTCTTACCAAGTTGGTTGATACATATTTGATGCAAGCATGTTGACAAGCCACAGTGAAACACCTGCATTAGATTGAAACGGCTTTAGAAATGCTGAAGTTCTTCAAAACATGCAAATTAATGTGCTCTTCCCCATATCCCTCTACCTGGAACATACTCAGTATGTCATTTTAAAGAAAGCACATTAGCATAATTAAATGTCTAATCTGAATGCCAAATGCATATCACACCCTGAATCACAGGATTGGTAAGGTTGGAAAGGACCACTGGAGGTCACCTGGTCCAACATCCCTGCTCAAGCAGGGTCCCCCAGAGCACCTTACTCAGAATTGTATCCAGATGGCTTTTGAATATCTCCAGAGAAGGAGACTCCACAATTTCTCTGGGCAATCTGTTCCAGTGCTCAGTCACCTACACAGTAAAGCTCTTCCTCATTCATGTTAGGGTGTTCCAGTTTCTGCCCATTGCCTCTCACTCTTATTGCTGGGACCACTGAGAAGAGCCTGCCTACATCCTCTTGGCACCCTCCCTTCAAATACTTGTATACATTGACAAGATCCCCTCTCAGTCTTCTCGTCTTCAGGCTAAAAATATATGGAGTGCTTCATAACCTTGCATATCATATTATATCACTAATGTTACTTTTTTCTTCTGATTTATTGTGGCCTTGTCCTGGAAGAACGAGATGGTTACAGTCTCTTTGTAACTGGCATTTTGGTAGAGAAGTCCCAGCTGGATCCTCCCTAGCCTTTTCATTTTTTCTGTCACATGACAGTAGATGTGGTTGGTTTCCAGCTGATTAAAATTACACTTACTTATATAGTGAACCAATCAGTACCTCTATTTAATGTAGAGAATTGTCATTAAAGAATATTAACTATACAATACTATACAATACACCTATGCAGAATTTCAGAAGATAATGTACCTCCTGTGAGCTCTGAAAATGAAAAGAAAATCCGATACTTCTGTTTCCACTGTTTTACTAACCTATATCAGTAAAGCTACTTAGCAGCTTTGTATGGTAGAAATCAGACATGAACAGATACACAGAAGAGCGTTATCTGTAGCTGCCTTTCAAATGTAATCCTAGACAGAAGGGGTGAAATTTAGTAGTCAAAATTATATTTAGCATCATTTTAAGACATCCTTCCTACCTCCTTGTTCCAGAAAGATGGAAGTCTCACATAGGTCCTATATTATCTGGTAAACTACGTGCAGGTGTCTCAGATACTCCAGGATGTCTAAAATGCCATTAAAGGCCTATGAATTCAACTCCAAGTACTCCTTGTAACTCTTGGTATTATACTACAACACAGTTAAATTTCAATTGAAATATAAATTTAAAATAATGCCATTGCTTATATTTTATTTTTTGTCTTAATTTTCACGTATCTTGTTATTTTCAACTTCTTGAGATACAATATTTTAGAAAAAATTGGATGTGTATGCTGCTGAGGCAGAAGAGACTGGTGTGTAAAGCGCACAAAGCCAGGGCAGAATACTGGCAGCACTTTCAGCAGATCATGCATGTCTAGCTTTCTGCAGTAGTCATTCTTGAACTTTGTTTTGTTCAGCAAAGTTCAAACCTCAAAATATGTTTGAAAAGCCTATTCCAAAGTTTTTCAGGAAACTTCAAACATTTTTATCATACCTTTTTGGATTTCCTTCCTTGAACTTCTTGTCTTTTTTCCCAAGAAGGTAAATGAGGATATAGGATCCTACTTGTTCCTGGTGTACCCAGTCTACTGACTTGGAGTCTCTTTACAAAATGACATTGATACCAAACAGTGAAGTCTTAATAATAACCTCCAAGACTTCTGTCCACAAATCCAAATGAGCAAGCACTTATCTTTCCTTGGCTTGCCCATAGTGGATCAGTATTTGGAGGAAGAGGTGATATCCAGCTGCCTAGAATTTCTTTAACTCCCTATCACTGTTGAGCAGCTTTCTGTGGTTCTTGAGGAAGAATGAAATGAGGCATCTAATTGCAGTGTAGAATTCATTATCCACTCTTTCTTCAGGGCACCACAAATTAGCCAGGAAAGGCCAATGTCAAATCATCTGGGGAACTTAGCAGAATACCAAGAGTAGGAACAATTATCTGACTCAAAGCAATCATTAAGAAGTTTGCTGAATGAAGAATGTGTTACCTTAAATCAATTTCAACACTCCTTTTTGTAGACACAATTTTAGGTAGTAGTACTGACTGCATATAGTCTCAAAATAATGATTTTCGAGTTAATTTCAGTCATTTGTATTTGAGGTTTTGCACAAACTGCCAAGGAAAGAGCATTTTCCTGCAGGATTTTTTAGTTGCATCTGAAGTGTGGGTAAGCTCTGGTGTGTGCAAGTCCTGCATATAAATTAGCAATCACATTTAAAAGCAGTGGAGTGAAAGAGGTATATATCTTTTTAAAAGGTATATTTATTTTATCAGCAAAATATTATCTCAATTGTCAATAAGTTCATGTTTTTTACTACAAAATTTATCTTTGATGTATTTTTCTCATCTTTCTTGTGGAGGAAAATTGAAATAACGTTTTTTTCCATACAGCCAAGCTGGATGCATTATAAATAGAAACAAGGCTAAAAGCACAAATTTTTCACCAAAAGCTTGTTTCTCTTTTAGTGACTTCCCCCCACCCCCCCAGACAATCAAAGAAGAAAGAAGAGTGCTGGAACTCACAAATGAAAATGTATTTGGGATTGTCCAGGAGAACAAACTCACAACTGTGGTTTCATTGTTGGATCATTTGGCACATACTGTTGATATGGTCAGAGTGCTTGGTGGCTACACGGGTGAATGTGGAGAGATCCTGAGCTTGGTGCTGGCTTATTCAGAGCACCCTTATCCAAAACGTGTATCTGCAATTACCACTGTGTCTTCTGATAGCACCTCACTGATCTGTGTGCCATATGGACAAGATGGTGATAGTCCAGCTATCAGAGTGGTGGGAAAGTGTGAAGGTGTGTCTGGAACACAGGCTTGACACACTGGAGCGGAGGATTGTCTGTGGTTCTTGTCTTCTTCATGAGGCTCAGGAGAAAAAACAGGCATGCCCTCAGCAGAGAGTGCAGGCAGCCTGAGTTAGTACAGACCAAGGAACAAATGACAAGACATGAATTTGCCTGTCATCACATGCATAGTTTGGGCAGGAAATTCAGCCTTCCTGAACATCATCCTGCTAAGCACATAGCAAATCAAAATCATGCCCCAGGATGTGGCATGCAGAAATTGCAAAAGAGTGAATAAAAGGGCTACATTTAAATTTCTTCCAGGTTGTACAGTTTCTTCTCTTCTATGTTGTACAGTTCTGTATTTTACAAGCTGTCCCTTTCTATGGGAATCTTATTTTCAGTTCATATATAAGCACTACATGAGCAAGCAGTAGGCACAGTTAAACATGTAAATCTATTTAAATTTGAATAACATTGTAGAACATCAAAGGAAATATTTCATGAGTAAAGTTTGTCATGGTTTAAAATAGGAAAAGCAATCTACATTAAGATTTCCAGTCTGATTGTTTTGCTTTTGGTCATCAGAATATACACGAGTTTTTCAACTTGTAGAGCGGTCTTAAAATTAATGTGTTATGAAAGTAAAATGACTCTGCTGCACTTTGCATCCTTTTCTTCTTATCCAAGAGCCTTCTGACAGCCACCTAATACCAGCTAGATTTTCAAGTGTCCCTTCTCCTTATTGCAGATAATTGGAAGCATCTGCTCCATTGTCAAAATGTGCACTCCTGTGCTTACAGCTGAAAACTGTGATCTCAGCATATCCAAACGTCTCTTCATCTTTCCAGCTTTAACATAATTTTCTTGTTCTGATCATGTCCTGGAGTAAGGAGTTGGTTATTCTAAGTAGTTATTCCTTGATTTATGTCAATTTGAAGAAATTGCTGTAATTTTCAAGTCAATTGTTTCTCCTCATGACACCTGTGAACTAAAAAGGATGTGCTTTCCAAAAGATATTCAGTGCCTGATGCTCAGTTGTAGGTTTCTTGGCCATTCCTGAAATTTTTTAAGTGTTGCATCTTGGTGATACACCAGCAGCAGTTCGGTGGTACAGAAGAGGCCACGTATTGGAGGTTATGGAAACTGTTAGTGTGGGCATGCCATTCTCTTTGGTTTGTGAGGATCCTCTCAGGCTGACTGCCCTACACACAATCCAAGAAAAAGAGATTCTTATACATTGAAAGGACCCAGCAGGTTTATCTCTGGTACTTCTTTTTTCAGCTCTTGCTGGTTACAAGGGCCAAGAGCCTGACTACAGGGACTGTCTCCATGAGTGTGTTCAGCTTGTGACAGGTTTTGTAAAAGTGGTAAAGAGGGGAAGGGGTTCTGAAAATCTTCAGCAGAAGTCAGTATTCCTGTGTCTTGAGGAGAGTTCTTTTGCCTATAATTGGTAGTTCCTGTTCAGAAAAGTTCAGAATCAAAATATGGATTGATGGTGCAGGGCAGCATTGTGCAAAGAAGACACTGTTAAAAGAACTTGGAGACTACTGTAGCTCTTGCTTTCTGGCATTTGATAAGTATTACAGACTTTCTAACAGATTTCAACATCTCCCCAGAAATAGATATCCTAAGTACTACTTGATAATCCAATGCATTTTTTTACATTGAGAATCATTAAGATTTTTGATTTATGTCTACAAGCAAATTAAGTGTCCAGTGCCCCATACAAAACCAGTCTCCTAGAAAACCAACTCGTCTAGTAAGTGACTCAGCTCAACTTGAGGTAGAGTCTCAGTCCCTAGGCTCTCCCTACTGACTGAAGAGAGCTCAGACACCTGTATCTGAAATCATAACACCCATAAGTAAATGGCTGGGATGGGTTGTCTTCGGTTGCAAACTGAAGGACTCCCTGAAACTCCTGATATCATTGCACTGAAAGAGATATGCTTTTTTAGGAGTTAAGGGTGGTGCACATGAGTGCTTGGGGTACTCTTGTCAAAAGTAGGAGACACTGGGATTTCTTAATCTTTCTTCCCACTACTGGTCGCTTATTTATGAAGCAAAGATTAAAATGCCTTTTCCTTTGCTTTCCCATGATCCTGTTACAAAACATAACCCTTTCTACCATCCTTTCTTTCTGTTTAAATCACCATCATTTTGAAGCTGCTAGCACACAGAGAGTTGTTTTCCCTAGTTTGCTTATGGATTTCTGTGTTGCAAATGGAAGTTTAAAGGGTGACTGTAAACACAGTGATATTGTAGCCTGAACCACAACCAGACCCCTTTCTGGCAAGTATCCAAGCTTGGCCTCCCATCCCTCTACAATCTTGGAGGTCTCCACTACTTCCCGCACAACTTTTGTGCTATCTCCCTTTAAGTTTCTCTTTCAGCTTAAACACTTCCACCATTCCTTTCATGAGTAACACAACACTTTGAATCCAATACCCCTTAGAGCCCTTCCCCTGTAACCAGCATTTTTATTTTTATTGAAAATAACATGACCCCTTTTGTGAACTTTTTCCTGCAAAGAACATTTCTGCAAAATAAGATTTGTTAAAAGCTTCAACCCTCTGACAGATGGTAGCAAGTAGTTCTTTTTCCTGGATGCTTTTGCCAACAGTCATTCCTGGTGCTGGGCAAGGCTGGCTCAATGATTGCTGTACATAACCAAAAACTGCACAATTCATGTAAATCAGGTGAGACAAAATGCTTTCTGGTGAGAAAGGGTATGTCTACACAAGCAGATGGCTGCAGGTGCAGTACATGTCCAGTCTGAAAGCTTTGTCTGATACATTCTGCATCTTAGAAAGGTGTGACATCATATGAGCTTGGCTATTTGATGTCCACTAACATAAGGAGTTTCTGTCAAAAGAAATTACATCAGTCTACACAACGAACAGAAAACTACATTCATCTATCAGTTTTATTTCATTTTCCTTTTGTATTACCTAACTGTGCTGCTGTCCCTCTCCAGCTCTTGCTTTTCTCCTGGACATGCAATAAAATTTTCTATTCTGAATTTTGCCTGCTATTTGATGATTTTTTTTTACAAAATGCATAGGCAGGGGTGGGAGGCTAGTACTTATTTAAGGTACTTTAAATTTCAGTGCACCAGACTTTCTAATAGCCTCTGCAATTTGAATACAGAAGTCATTAAGACACCAGGCTGATGGGCACCCGGTATCAGATCTGTTCAAATGTGATAAAAAAATGTAAAAGTGAAGACTTAGAAGGCCCATAATTGCAGTCTTTACCTATCCCCAAGCCTGCTAGTCACTCCCAATTTCTTTTTTCACAGCTTGTCTTCACTAATGGTTGGCAATATCAGACCACCGGTCTTAGTTTGAAGAAAATGTCAGCTTAACCCAAGCAGAGTGTTTAATAGCTAAGTGGCTTTTCTTGAGTAACAATGCACACTTGTAAATTAATCATGCTGCAACTGTCTCACTCTAGGCTAACTTCACATACCAATTTAACTCATTTTTCGTGTTCTGAATGTGGAAACATTAAATCTAGGTCAATATTTTCAGTAAATTCAATAAATTATTCACTGAGTCAATTATTTTCTCGAGATATTTTGTACCACAAATTTTCTACCTGATGCCATGGAACTATTTTAGCATTCAAGGAAAGAAACCATTCTTATCTGCAAAGGAACTGTGCAGTCATGCATCTTAATTCAGGATTTAACATCACTAGGTATAGCATAGCAGGAGGGAAGCAAATTTCACCCCACCACGCACTTGATTATCTTCAGACTGAGATGTACTTGTTCTATATCTGCTTATTCATGAAGTCAAGAAGGTGAAAATTCTCCATTAATGCAATAAAAATTGTATATTCCTAGAAGCAAGTCATTAAGCAATTTGTCTGACATTGGCTGGAAAGTGTAATATAGCTTCAGATCACTTGCCTGACCCTGTAAATCAGGATGTACTCATGATTGAACAAATCCTATTTTTTAGCTTATTTCCATTTTGATTTTTACAGTTTACATGTAGTATTAGTAAAATCACACTGAAGCGAAATTTGGAAGTAAAAAGAAGTAAAAAAGGGATAACAGTCTCCTGTTGTCTAAATAAAGGCTTCTGACAGGAGTTCTGACTGTAAGAAAAAGTCGAATGAAAGTATGGACATTTGACACACAAAAGTGAATAAGCACTCCTGAAAATAAGGGATGGGCAGATGAAAGAAGGAAAAAAAGGCATGCAGGACACAAAGAGATGGTTTGCAGGGAGCACTGGCAATCCCACACACATGGGGAGAGGTGGATTTAGACACACCGTCATAAAAAATTCACAGGGCTCACCCATAGTCGATCAAAAGTTAAAAGGAAATCTTCCAGTGAAATCCTGTCAAAACTGACATGCTCAACACTGTACTCCTTACAGAGCCAACCCCAGCAGCTGTACTGGTAACGAATGGCTTGAACCGAGATAGTGCCACGGAAGTTTCTGTCGTGTTGGCCAAATGATGCTCATCAGCTGTGGCAGGCGGTGTGGAAACTGGCAAAGACGTCCCACTGTGTCTGTCAAATTCACCTTCCCTTCTTCCTTAAGGGTTCCTTTTGCTTTTCATCACTGTCATGGCCATGCTCCAAAACAGGTCCTCTTCCTCAGTCGCACTCGCAGAGAAAACTCAAAGAGTGTCATGCATTGCAGGACCACACAGTCAGAACCTTCGCTCCCACTCACTTCCAAAAATTAAACCTTTCTCCCTCTCTGCAGCCTTGACCTGATAATTGTGCTGGTGGGAGGAATAAACTGTTAGTGCTGCTCCACTGAATTTGGATTTTAAATGTTCAGCACGCCATTCATTAAAACTGTAATTATTAATAGGTATTTTTAAAAAAGGCATTGGTGTCACACTTTTTTTTTTTCACAGCTTAAGTCCTGATGACTAAGGAACTGCCAGAAAGAAGAGGGACTCTTTTCGCAGTGGAAAGCATTTGGATGTGTTTAACCACAATTTTTTATCTTCAGGCTGAACAAACAATTCCAAAGAGCCTTGCTTTTAATGGGTTTTCCAGTTATATTGACTAATGTACAGAAAAGAGAGGTCAAATAACAACTGTATCCAAATAAAATTAGATTCTGCTGAAATCAGAATCTATGACTTTCTTAGCTCGAAGTCTTTTTCCCCAAGCCATTCACTATCAGCAATTATCAATTATATAGTATCTTATACAACAAATGCAAGCATTGTGCTTCTTTCGTGTCTTTTATATCTCTATTAGAAGAAGCTAATTAGACCATATTTTTCATGTGCAGGATGAATATGCACTATATGTACCCAGATACATGGTGTTGAATGTTAGGGTGATTAACAGTGGTTCAATATACAATTAGATATTTTGGATTTGAATATCATTGGTAACAACACTAATAGTGTCCAAGGTTTTCCATTAACACACTGAGATTTTGGGACACTGAAGTATTAACTCAAAGGTGTTTCCCTTCTGAGGACCAAAGGCCATACACAGATGCTAGTGTGGCCGCATTCTTGATTGTCACCCAATTGCTTCTCTAACACAAATACTAATCTCTGAAACAAGTCAGCATATGCATCATGTACTGATTCTTCCTGAAGCATGGACACATCATGAGCCACATGGCAAACACTTAATAGGATTTCAAGTACACTTGCAAACCAGGCTGCTAAAAGCAGTTTGTTGCATTTAAATGGCATAAAAGGTTGTGTTTATTCTAAGCTCTATACTATGTATGACATTTGGAATTTAAACACAAAAGAAGAGGAGCAAACTAGAAAATAGTTCTGGTACCTATTTTTAGCTGAAAGTAGTCCTTAACACATTGAAGCTTACATGACAGGGCCATTTTCTGTTGCAGGACACTCCCATCAATAACGAGAGAGAGAGATTGGGAAAGCCAAAGATGAGAAATTAAATCCCTGAAACACTTCTTTCAGAGAGCAGGACAGGAAGTGGTGAGAACAGACATTTATTTTTATACTGAGTGTCTCGGTTCTAGGGAAATGAGAAAACGCAGTGTGAGTTGTATTGGCAAGCAGTGAGTCATTGATCCACTTTGTTGATAAAAGTATGGAAAAAGTATCCCTCAAGGAGGAAACGAACTTGAATTTGGAGCTTTGCCGACAGCAGGGGCAAAATTCTTTTTCTGCAGCTCTATTGTTGCACCGGTCCACATGAAACACTGTAAAAATTATGAATTAAAATACATAATGGAAAAGACATAATCAAGGAATGACAGCTAATCAGCTCTATTTACCTATAACCCTTTTTATTTTATCTTTGTGATGCCTGGTTTGGTGTTTTTACTCAAGGCAGTACCCAATATCCCAGTTTCACAGAGTCATTCTACTGAGTGATGAAAATATTTGCTGGATATGTTACCTTTTAGAAAAATATATAAAAGCTGTAGGCACCGTTCCCCAATGGCATAACTTGCATGTAAAGATGCCTCTTATGTGTTTTTTCTTGCCATTACTTGAATCCCCTACAGCTCCTTACAACCCTAATGTGGTGCTTCCTACTCAAGAAGCTCAGCTGTGGGCCTGCTGATTAACAAGTTTGTGGGCAAAAGAAGAAACATCAGGATGCAATCTGCTCCCTAATGCCACGAGTTTGCACCAAGGAGCCCTGGTAAGGGAGAGGCACTGCTGCAGCTGGCGTTTCCCAGAAAACCGGGGAAAGGGGAGTATCAAATTGAACCGATGACTGACCGCCTCTTGGAACCTGTGTCTATCCATTCTCCCATGTGGCTGAAATGTGGCTGTGATAACTCTGTCACCACAGCTTGGGGTCCCACTAGCATTTCCTTAACCTTATTTGCAGCCTTGAAATCCAGAACACACCATTAGATTACACAGTTAGAACTTTCTCAGGGGATTGAACCAAGAGAGAAAAATAATTGGCTTCTGCCCCACCTCAAGCTTAGTTGGGTGGTATTTTTCTACATAATTTCAGAGCTGTCTAAGCAATTTAGGACTCAGAATTTGACATACAGGTTATTTTATCCTCAAAAATTATTTACTGTTGATGCTTAAGCCTTTCTTTACCACACAAAAATAGTGGAAAAGTAGTTAGAAATAAAAACAAATCCCAGAGAGAGAGAGAGAGAGAGAAGGAGCAGAGAAGGGAAGGGAATTATCAATATAATCAGTGCTGCAGAGATGGAGCTGTTCCAAGCCTGTATCAAGGCAACTGGTCATTCAGCTTGAATTTGGATTTGTCAGGAGCACAGAGCTTAACCCATCATTCACTGAGAATACACTGTTCCTCCTCCATTGACTGCATTTTTAGAAAAGTCAGCATTTTCCATAAGAAAACTTTTACAGATGCTCTTGGGTATTGAAGAATACCAGCCTTGCCCAAAAAGGAGCCTTAGGTTTCTTGTTATTCCCCGCCTCTAACTCCTCAGAGTATCATCTTTCATCTTTCAAATAATTTTCTTGTCAGAATGTGACTTTTTGAGTAGGGCTTTTTCCCCTTCTGTCCGGTTGCTTTTACATTTTTATCCTTCATATTGAAGGAAAAAGTTTTATCTTGGATCAGCACAGGTCCCTTTATGATTTGCTTTCTATTTCAGCAGCATGTTGCATTTAATAGGAGACATTTCCAAAAAAGGCTGAGGGTCAGACTTTCAAGTTTGCACTTAACGGCTGCATGTGTTTGAACTGAAATCCACTCAGACAGCTCTAAAGGTTCCCTTCAGCAGACTGAGCATGGCCACGCAACCCAATGCTGCCTTGCAGATTCCCAAAGAAAATCCTAGTGAGCAGGATTTTCTTTGGCAAATGGCAAACGAGCCATTTGAGATTCAAAATCAGGATTTCTGTGCCAGTGTCTGGAATATATCATCGTGCCTCTGCCACATCAATTCAGGTCAGCATTGCACTGACACCGTGGCATTGTCCCTTGCAGGTGAGGAACTTATGTGCTGACTTAAGGCTGGCATGGAAGGGGCACTTTTCCTTCAAGCTTCCTGCACCTTTTGAAAGAGT
>NW_008239767.1:570334-589394 GCF_000691975.1 Corvus brachyrhynchos
GAGTGTGACTTTTCTAACAAAGCTCACATTCTAATCTCTCGTTCTGATCTTGAAGGTTGCATGGCAGCTATGGTCTTTAAACAAGCCTGATCAGCATTTTAGGCACAATCTTTCTTAGATATGACTGGAGTATCTGTTAAGGTCAATGTGCTTCACCAGCAGCCTAACTCGAAATTCCCAGTTCATAGTTGTTGGATATTTTTATTATTGTTTTGCTTAAGACTGAAAGTGAAAATTCTACTGGCAGACCAGAATCAAACTCATCACTTATAAAGAAAGTAAACAGAGATTTTTGAGTCCCAAATTACTGAATGAAGTTCTCCTTTGGGAAGTTTTCTTTTCCATTTCCTGAAAAATATGCCAAGTATCTTGTATGTTTTGCGGTGGACTCCCTGTCTGTGACAGATTTGTTACTGCATGTTTTGAATTTTTCTGCATTTTTACTGCTATCCATGTAAAATGATCAACTTATTTTGCACAATGTATCCACAAATAAAAGCAAAACCTATGCATTTTATAAATCATCTGACATTCCAACAGTGTGCTGTTTTCTGACTTCGGATGACTCATTGTCATATTCATTTGTTAGCTTGTTCATCTATTAAATGTAACACGCTCTGTGACAAGTGACCCATTTAATTTTCAATTCTAATTATGCCTTTTTGGACCCTCCTAGTTCACTTTTTTCTTTTCTGAGTGCCAAAGGTTAACATCTTAAAATTAGATCTCTAAACAGAAGTGGGACATAGGCACTACTAAATGAATAAAGCAATTATAATTGTGCAGCTTTAAGCATTTCTTCTACTAACTTTCTATAAATAAAACTTTCCTCAAAGGTTTGAACAAAGATCAATTCTGAGCTAATACTAACTATAAAAGTTACTGCCAAATCCAACTAATTCTGGAGTTATGAGTAACAAGACAATTACCATGGAATTCTATAGAAATGCAAATTTTTTAGATATTTTGTTCAAGTGTACCTGACCCAGGTATTCTGCGCATACAGACACAGAACACAAGCACAATGAACATTTTTATATCATATATTCTTGATGATTAGTACATCTTGAATAGCACATATTGATGGAATGTGATCATTGATGCAGTTACAAAACACACTTTAATAGTGTTCAAGATTGTTGATGTTTGGCAAGCTCTATAATTGCTTTAATGTTTTATAGTAATAGTATTGCATTGATTTCTTTTTGGTATCTTTCTCTTCATTATCAAGCTTGTGGATCTACTACAGCTTCTTTACTATTTGTCTCCAACACCTTTCAAGATCTGTGTGCTTTTCCTCTCATTCTACACATTTGGTTTTCAGCTCTTCCACCTCTCTCCCCAGGCCAGTGTAAACAAACGATTTCTGAGGCCATGGAGGCTGTGTAAAATGTCTGAATGACAAAGTAATGAACACTCTTTGTGACTGGAGTCGGCACAAGTATTTATTGCTAAGCAACAAAGACTGATGTCAACGAGTTTTGCCAAATGCAGATGGTGAGTAGGTTTGTTGAAAAAATGAAATCACTCTAACATAACTCTTTACAGCAGATACTAATATAATAGAAATAAAATGCACTCAACTGGTCTGAGTGAAGCGCTCCACAGAGAGGAATTAGGTTAATTTAATAATACTTTCTGATGGCTTGGCCTGTATATTATGGAGAATCTCACATGTGAAAATATTCCTAACCTATCTCAGCAAGATTAAGGAAGGAAAAACATCTGCAAAACTTTCCTAAAGTGCCTACCATCTCTGAAGTTGTGGTTCAGAATGTTGTGAAGAAAGGAAGGACACAATACACTGTACCTGGCTGGTGGGGAGGTGGTGTTTGGAATATGCAAATACAGCATTACTGGACACTTGAGACTCTCACAGCATAAACAACTTTTAGTCCTGCTCAGCAAATGCCTTTGTGTTGTCTCTCTGAGCAACTTGCCAGGTATGACTGGTGGGCTGAGATTGATGATTATGTCACTGTAAAGCTGAATCTCTTCCCTGTGGGGAATGTCCACCAAATTCCTTTTATCCTTGTTTGAGACCAGATCTGTCACAGTGAAGAACACACTCATTTATGTGCTCTGAGCACCTTCATGAAAACACAGTAATCTTTATGTGCATCCTTTAGGCAGAGCTCAATGTCAAGATCACATGCAATTTTCCTTCTTCCCATAGACAGTGGACAAAAGCAGAACATGAAACTGAACAGGTGTTAGTTAGCATTTAAAGAATATGCAGGGCATTCTGTTCTGGTTCATTCAAACTGATAAAATCATTTACTATAACTCATCCCTGTTGCAAACTGCACCAAGAAAGCAGCTACTACTCCCTTCACCTGGAAGTCTGCATACCTTGCTCACCCTCCCAGAAACAACCTGCTTGAGCTCAGCTTGGAAGATCAGTTCTGCTGCCCTACTGCCGGTCATGTTCTGTATAAAGAGACCCAATGTTCAGCCTAGAATTCCTGCTAGTTCCCTAAACTGGATGATACGGAAAGACAGGCACATTCCCATGTTCTCAGCCTCCACAGCGAGTGAGTCACCCTTGCTGGCCTGCACCAATCCTTACGTTGGTGCAGAGCCTGGAATAGTAGCCTGTAGTAGGATAAGTACACACAACAGTGTGGTGATGGCAATAAAGTAAACACACACACACACACACAAAACCAACCCTACATCTTGTTATAGAAAGCAGCTTAATTTGCTTCAAAGTAAAGATGTTGCACCTCAGGCAACACATTAAACAAGTCTCTTGTGTCTAAAGGAAAAATGTAACGTGCATGAAAATTACTGTCTTAACTTGAGTGAAAGAAAGATCCGCCAGAGCTCATGTGGGACTCAGCTGGGAAAAATTATTTTACTTGAAGCTATTTTTATTTCTTTTACCTGTGTTAGACAACCAGTCGTATTGTACTGTACAGTTACAACAGAAAGACATGAGTGGCTGCTTAGAATTAGGCAAATTCACCTAAAAAAGACATTGACCCATTTTGAACAGTGATTGTCTTTGGAAAAGATTTTAGGAAATACTGCATGTTTTGTCACCTGCTTTACTGCTTTTATGTGTTGCAAGTATCTTGGGTTTTCTCAGGGGTTTGGATCTACTTATTCAAGGTCGGTTGCTCTGCTTGTAAATGTTCATAAACTGGAGAGAATAAGTGATTTTTCAGGACTTGAGTTATTCAAAAATTGTTCACTTTTGCAGTTCACTACTGAACATTTGACCACATGGTAGGCTTCTGGTGTCCCATCAGGCAAGCAAAAATGGTGAAGTGGTGAAAGTGGTGGTGACAAATGCATACTAACTCAAACAACCTCTGAATTGACTTCTTGGTTTTAGGGGCTTTGAAGATATTTTCAGGAATACTGAGTCATTCCAGTATTCAGGATATTGTGAGAAATATCAGCTGACCAATGCAAATTTAATTTAATTTCAGGTCTTTAATCACAAATTTCTTTATGAATTTGTTTAGACTGGGGGGAAAACTCCCATTTTTAAAACAATCCTAGCCATTTTGCTTTTCCTCTTGATCACCAGGCATGTACACAAAGCCATAAAATTCTGTTTTCTCCATCTCTAATGCACTGCTGAAATATCTAGCACTCATGTCATTTAGCCTTAAAAGCTATTAATGCACTTGGTAAAGATGAAAAGTGAAATATGAAATCTTGTCAAGCCTTCTGAAAGCTGTAGTTAGTCTTTTTTAATAAATGTTTTTCAGAAACTCAGTTTTGTCTATGATAAATGCACTTTTTCAAGTACAGCACCATAGATTTAGTATTGAGAAAAATCTGTTCACAGCTGCTGAATTCTGAACTTTTTATTTAACTGCAAAACAGCCAGAGTACACACAAAGATGGCATAAACTTTCTAAGATCATCAAAGTTCTTTGCCCATGAATTGATCAGACACATCAATGTAGATGTGAGAGGACACTGCCTTTTCCATGTCCATTCTGCTGTGCCTGGCAACAAGGGCTTGAATTAGTGTCAAAATATGACAGTGGGTCTTCAACATTTACCATTGTGGGCTTGGATGTTGAGTCCCCACATGCCACCTGAGAGCCTAGACTGTGGAGTGTCCTTTGACCTTACAAATAGGTGCTGGTTGTTCATAAGTAAAGGAGTGACTCCACCAAGGGTCTGGAGACCCCCACAGCACAGCCACCACCAACCCTGGGTGTCTGCATTTGGCGGGGCTGGGAGGAATGTGCTCACAGCCCCGAAACAGGCCTGAGCCTCAGCTTCCTAAACCCCAGACAATTTCTGCAGCCATGGGGCTCCTTGAAATGGTTTCTCACCCAGCATGCCCAAAGCAGTCTCTGGTTTCAGCTCCCTGTCACTGTGAGAGGGCTGCAAGCTAAAGGGATGCTCAGCATGGGGCAAACTCTTTGAAGCTAAGGACTTAGGAAGTCTGTTGTCACACAGGGTGCCCCATAATGTCCCACTGACTGCAATCCTTCTCTAAAATAAGTTTATTGAAGTAAGTGCAGAGTGTTTTAAGCTACCTTTTTTTCCCAGGCGCATTCTCCTATAGTTTGAAGCCTGTACCTCATTCATATTGGTTGTAAGATTCTTATCAGAGGACCTTAACAACTTTATGGAATATAGAAATTCGTTGTCATTGTGCTCTGAATTCTGAAAAAATGGACTGCATTTCAGCTTTTTAAAAGGCAGACCTTGCAGTCCTTGGTAAAAATTCAAAATTTAACTTACTATATTATTTATTATTATTATTATTACTATTGCTACTAGTACTACTTCTGTTCTTTTAAATAGACTTCAGGAATCAAGAGGTAAGTGGAGATGAATAACCAGTCTCAATTTACTAACTTTCCAAACCTAACACAGAACCAAAGTCTTTTTAATTGCAACTACCCATAGGATTAGTTGCAGTTTGAACTACACCACAGATCAGGCAACTCTTGTCTAATCAGATCCTTTTGTATTTGTGTGGTAATATGTCCCCACAGCTAATGATGTCTCAGCAGACACTACAGCTCTCTTTCAACCCAAAGCAAACATTGCAAAGGCCATTTGAAAATCAAATCTCCCCCTCAGTGTAAGGGAAAGTCTGGAAAATGCCACTAAGTACAGAAAGAGTAAGTTGCAAGGAATATCTTTCTTAGGTGTTAATTGAGAACAATGTTCGTATATTATAGTACCCTTAGAATAATCTAATATATTAAAAGACATCAAAACATTATGAGCTATTAAAGCTCTGACACTGATTTGGTGAAAGTATGTTTTAGCTGCTAGCCAGTATTGTTGAAAAGCTGCAAAATTATCCTGTTCTGGTGTGAAGATGGAAAAGTTTAAAAGCTTTATTTTATTCTGATTCTTTTGACATGTCTTACCCCCTATAACATTAATAAGGGGCTGCAATACAAACTGTATGTCTGCAAAACATGAATACATCTTCCTTGGAGAAAACAGAGAAGATAATTTGAGAATAAAGCTGTTAGCTGCTCCTGACCATGGCCCCAGAAGCCTTCTGGTAAATCTGAATTTAAAATTCAAACTTTCAGCTATGTCAGGATGTATCAAATGAAGTGCATTTATTTGGCTCCTTGGATGTGCTGTATATTGAAATGTCTGGTAACTCACCAACAAATTCATATCTTGTCTTTTTAGAGAGATGTAGGAAAATAATGGGCCTCAAAGGAACTACCTTTCAGACAAACATGTTCTCTTGTTGTTTACTTAGATAAGGAAACAAGGAAAATTAAGTAAAAGCAGATGGCATTTTATGTCAGAAAACCATCTCACAGAATCACATCATCTAAAAACTCAATAACTCAGTTACGTGTCTGCTACAGAATTTATGTTTGCTCTTAGGCCCATGAGCTCCTGTACCTATTGCTGCTGAAGGTTTGAGGGAAATGAAGTCAGGATGGCACACAAAATGGCTGATATTTAATAATCTGTCACAACAAATATTTTCCACCATTTCTTATTGAAACCTTGCTTGGCAGAGATCTAGAGATCCTCTTTGACACTCAAGTCAACTTCTGAAGGAAATAAAATACCATAAACAGAGAAGGATGGAGTATTGATCTTTATGGTGATGAAAATTAGGATACCGAAATGCCAGATATACTGAAATGCCAAAATTTTGATTGACTTTAAAAAACTAATTCTAGGGCTTACGAACTTTTTATTTCCATCACATAAAAAGGTCAACAGAATTTAGCTGCTCTTCTAAAAGAAAAGACAAAAAATGTCAATGGGTCTTTCGTATCTCCCCAAGATTCAGCCTTTAAAAATATGCACCTTGTTTAATAATTATACACCTATATCATAGTTTATAAGTTGTTTGTAAGCTGACAGGCACAATTGGGTTTAAAGTTGATCTGTGTGTGTGTGCATGATTTTTCTGTGTGTCTTCTCTACTTTTTCTGCACCCAGAACTTGGTCCCTCTGAAGGTGGGACACAGGTCTACCCTTGCTGCAAGAAGCAGAGAGCGAGGAGCCAGATTTCCCACTGCTGCAGGAAGGAGGTTCCATGAAGTCACCACCAGCCCTTCCCTGGTGCAGCAACCAGTTGGATTTGCACAGCTTAAGGACAGATGAAAGGGGCAGATGGGCCATGGCTGTTTACCTAATCTGGCACTGCCTGCTTTGCCCATAGTTGGAGTGGTCCCTGCTACCAGATGGGGACTCCAGGTAGCTTGCTACTTCTTGCAGAAATTGCCTCAGAACTTCGTGAAGAACAAAGACAAATAATCTAGTGCTGTACTACTTACATTGCAGTAGTTGGTAAGACTATAAAGAAACAATCTCAGAAGCTTCAGCTCAGGAAAGATCCAGAGAACACTGAGGTGATGGTAGGTTTTTATCCAAAAACAGTGTGAAGAGTGATGTGCTAGGGTGCACAGTTTGTTCAGAAAAGATCTATTTTTTCCATTTACGTTAAAAAAAAATCTGGAGAAAAAAACCCCAGAATCTTAATACTCCTTTAATAATCTGAACTTTGTTATGACAATAGAACAGCACACAGATGATGGTACAAAGCTCTTAACAATGTCACGAAACTACCAGCACAAAAAACGCCCAAGCAACTCTATTAACAAGAAGCACTATTCACTGCAATAGTTCCAGTAACACATTTACTGAATTGCATGCCTGCTAATTTTGAAAAACATTTCCATATGAGACGAGAATAAGACATGACATAAAGTACACAGTTTATACCAAAAAGAGAGGACTAGCTGCTTCTATGCTTGCCTGAAATTGTCTCAGCAAACAAAGCTCAGCAAGATGCTATAATGTCCTGAAGCAGGTTTTGGCTTACATAATGATATAAACTTATTTCTGAATTTTCCACTCTGTTTATGGTGTCACAGTAGCTAGTTACCTGCCTTCACAGACTCACTGGAATATCAAAACCTCTGGAGCCCGTCATCACTCTCTATCCCCCTTGGAAGTAACTGCCATGGGAGACTGCCACACATGCTTAGTAAGGAGCTTGTTGGGATCACATCACCCCAAAGTGATTAATCACCACTGTGTCTGCTTTCAGTCAAGACCCATTTTTCATGGTTAGGTATTTGTATTGGACATTTTTGACATATACCTAATGTTAGAGAATATAAAGTAAGCTTACTATAATTTCACCATGTCAGAGTCAAAAAGGGAGGAGGAAGAGGGAGAGCTTTCCCAGCTCATAGAAGTTATTAATTAGCTAGTCAAGGACTTTGTTCTAGCAAGAGACATTTGCATCTCCAAGGAGCTGAGGTAAAAATACTTATTTTAATTGAGAAGAATGATCAGATGGTTTCTTAGATAATGAAGCAAAAGAATAAGTTTCAGGAAGATTAGATTTATCAGGGCTTCCTAGAATATTTCAGAGAAATTTCTTATGAGACAAAACTTTGTCCAAAGGGAGTGAAAATATAAGTATACACCACTAGCTTGGTGTATACACACTAGGACTAGCTCACTCCTCAGGGTATGCTGCAGGCCTGCTCTGCTGGATATGCTCTGACCATGTTCCAGCTCTGTTTTGGGAGACCTGAGCACCATTCTGGTCCCCTTGGAAGCTGTGGGGATGTCCCCTTAGGCTCAGACAGATTACATTGTTTCTGAGGGCAGTACAGAAAAGGTCACCAAAAAGGCAATAGCATCACAGACGTTAGCATGCACATCTAGGACCATGTAAAACCACCAGATTTATGCCTCTCCTGAGAAAAAAATAAAATTAATTGGTGGGATAGAAAATACTGTTGGGGTGAGGAAAAGCCTGCTTCCTGAGAGCAGTCACCAGCCCCATTTTCCTTGTCTCCCAGGAGCAGAAGCAGCAGCATGCCCAAACCCCAGCACTGTCTTGCTACCACTGCTCAGGCTCCACCTCACTTCCACAGTGGAAGAAACCAGGCTCCACTCGCCCAGCCTTAGGATGTCAAAATTAACATCTGCCTGCTCCACTAATGAGCCTTGAGCTGGTGATTGAAAATGTATCGGCATCCCTAGTTTCTCATTAAAAAGGCTGCTTTTGCAGATATTAAATGCCTTATGCAGCTATTGTCTGAATTTCCTTCAGTTCTGCATCGTGCTTTCAAACTGCAGCCAGTCTTCCAGGAGCAACATCACTAATTCTGCAGACAGGGTCCTTACTGCCCCTCCGTCCCTCCTCTGCTCATATAACCAAGGAGACTTTGCCTTCACCTTGAAAGAATATTAACCCCATTTTGTTTGGATTCAGGCAGGGCAATCATGCTTATTTTGGTAATTTATTGATATATCGCTTTCTTAAGTACCTCCTCAATCTGTGTGTGGATGTGTCCTATTTAAAAAGTCTTTTTGTATTTATTTTGTTCTGGTGAGGCTGATGCTGCCAATCCCTTCTACCAGAGCGACAAAGAAGCAGCTTGCAGAGGGCAGACCAAAGCAGTGCAAAGGCTCAGCAGCTTCAAAGTGGGGCTGGCTGGCTCCACAACATATATACGTCACAGAGATTGTTGAAGAGTCCATGAGAATAACAGCTCCAGCCACTGTAGTGCTGCTTGCTAACTACAGTATGGTCAAGAACTGCATCCCATCTAAACAAAAATACAACCATTTATAGTGGGGGCAAGAATATAAACTGTGTCAGGAATCCTCTTTATTTGTAGTTACATCAACAGCTAAGAGATAACATATCAGGAGACAGAGTTTGAGAATATGGTTCTTATGGTTAAGATCAATAAAGCATGTACACTGCAGATAGTGATGTCTGTGGAGATCTTTGTATCAGCTTCAATGCTTCCTCTGAGAGCTGAGAGGCGCTCCAGAACATCTCAGGAATCAAAAGCAGAGAAAAGGTAACAAAGCAGAGGGGAGGACAGAGATGGTTTAAAGCAATTAGGAACTTCCCCACTATTCAGGAACCTGACAAAAGTTTCTTGGAGCACAGCAAAACTCCCAGTAGGAACTGCTTTTTTCTAGCTGGGAAAGAATTTCTAAAAAGTTGAATAGCTCTCTAAAGGTGGCTTCACAAGGTCAGAGGAATAAGAGATATCTCTAAGGAGGGCCCTGATGTTCTGTCTTATCTTTACTTACCATACTTTGTGCTCAGGCAGTGTCTTCCCAAAACACTGCATGACAACCCCAGAAAAGCAGCTCTGAAGACTATAGGAAGGATGTGCTTTTGGAGCTCTACTGACACATGCTGAACTCAGCATCTGCAGGTAGCTTTTCCCCTCCTCCCACCCCCCCCTCAGCTAATTATCCATGAATTCTAAATTTAATCACCATCAAATATTTTCATATTTTGATTAGCTCGCCCTCAAAATAATTTAAATTAAAAGTGAACATGTACCCCTGGGGCCTAAGCAGGTGTCCTCCTACAGAAATGGTTTAAGAATAACCTACCTTGCTGATTTAAGCTGACCCAGATGACTTTCTGCTGAAATAGGCACTCAGATTGTCTGTTCTGGCATCTTGACTTTAGGGAAGTCAACTTCTCCTGAGGGCAGTACTTCCTACAGTGCTTCAAAACGATCCCCAAGAGAGTTGCCTCACCGAGTGCTCTGACACAGGACATGGCCTTTCCACAAACAGCCACAGCTTAAGCAAAAAATCAGTTAAAAAAAAAATCAAGCAAACAAAAAACCCTGAAAAGTCTTGTGTCTAGATCCTGAAACACAGGACCCGAGGACCAGAAGAACACATTCAATTGGACAACCCAGTAACTCAAAATCTTTACTTGTAAAATACTTGGACTGAAAGGTGGGTTCCTCAAAAACAGTATTTTAATCTCTTTAAATGTTTTAAAGCTCTACTGTCTTTGTTAGGGGTGCTTTAAATATTATCAACTTATGCCATAAACTTGATTTGTTACAGTGGAAACAGACATGCTCTTGTTCCTTTAAATCAGAAACAGGATTTGGCCATTTATATTTCTATAGACATGATTCTATCGAGGAAATTGGTTATTAAATGGGTAACATTGATTGAGGATGCCAGTGGTTCTTTGTGGTTTGTGTTGGGTCATGTATCATATGGAGTTGATGTCCAGTTTCCAATCCACTTGACTGTTTTATGCACTTGCAGCACATTTGGATGTCAGACAGGGTGCCAGAGACTGTTTAGAAATAGTGGTGAAGAAGGTGTGTGAGGAACACTGCTCTCCCCCCCATTACCAGTCACACAAAGCAGCAGTCCAAGCTGCAATCCTCCACAAAGACTGAACAGGCCCTTTTCATCTTTCTTGAGTCCCCAGATGCTGTGGTTCAGATGATCACATTGCAGATCTGTGTTGCCCACCCCAGCACGTGCAATGCAAGTCATCCCCAAAGAGAAAGCATAACAGTATGTTCACCTCCTCGGTAGGCAGAGGCTGCAAGGGGAACACTACCTCTTTGCAGTGCTGAGCCACTAAGCTGTAGATCTCTGTAGCTGTGGTGATTATTTCTAAGGATTTCACAAAACAATATTTAAGAAGGGCAAACTTGTTGACAATACATTTAAACTCAGTAAACACAAACCAGAAAAATGGTAGCGTCTCCACTCAAAAAAAACCCCAAAAAAACATCACTGAGAATCACTGAGCTAGAACTCCTCTCAGAGCAGAAAAGCATTTCATTCTTTCATGACTTCAATTCAAAAAGAAGAAAAGGTATTGCAACTTTCCTGACACTATTGAACTTTCTGAACAAGCGATCAATAGGATTTCAGACAGCTTCCCTGCGAATCTGACGCCGCTGGGGAAGGGGGAAGAATTGCTGTTCCCACAGGCCTTTGACCCTACACTGAAGTTCAGGAGCACAAGGGCTGAGTTTGCTTTTCCCATTCCCAGAGGACTCTCTGCTCCAGCACAAGATGGTCCCTTTCTGTGCCCTGCTCCTCTGTAACCCATCTGGCTCTCTGCAGGGGAGAGGTGAGTGTGCAATCAGGGAGCAAAGGGAAGCCTGGCCAGTTTGCAGCCTTTGTTCACAGCCTCATGGAGCAGAGAGGCCTTGCAGATACTGCTGACCTGGCTCTGTCAGTGTAGGAGAGCGGCAGTGATTGCAAAACCTTCTGTCCGTGCAGAACAGGGCACAAGGCTGTCATTGCAGACACCAAAATCACAGCAGTGTTGCTGCATAGCTCTGCTGTTGTTTGAAGTTCCATGCCTTTGACATTATGGTGCTACTACACATCCATTGCCCATCATTGAGGCCACATCTGGAAGATGACACTGACATAATGATACAATAGAACTTGAGAGATTAAACATTTATTTAAAAAATGTTTAATTTTTAAGCTACTCTGAGCAGATGACAGCGCATATGGATGTAAGGTAGACAGTTTCTTGAGGTATGAAAGATCTTTGGTGCCTCACTATTAGGTATATTAAAGCAGTATCTAAGATCTCCATTTAAGAGACATACATGCATAAGGAAAGAGACCTTTGCCAAATGAGCATATATGCAACAGAGACAGGACATTAAAAAATGTGCTGTTGCCTCTAATGCTTTAATCTCTTTCATCTTAGGAAAACTCACTCTTTACTCCAACGTTTTCATCACTAGTGCACTATTATCTTTCAGTGCTGTCTACAATATCTAGATGAGATTCCTCTTCCATACGAATTAATTTGTGCCTTTTGTACTCCTTTCAAAATCCTTTTAAGACAACCTCTAATCATTTTCTTGATCAAATGGCAAAACTGGTGTTTAACTCATCCTCTTACTGTCTTCCTCTTAGCAGCAGAATATTCTCACTTGATGTCTGTAACTTAATCTTCACACAGTTAACCTTCTCCCTCTGCAATTGCTCCTGTAGCAGAGCTCTGAAGGTGCTTATTCATCTTCTCCATGACCCAGCACTCAGCAAAAACTTTGCAGTCTTATTCCTTCTATGCTTTTTGACCATAAATAAGCCATACTGGTAAATAAAAAATAATCTATCATTTTTAGGTCAGTGACCAACAGATTTATTACCCATCCGTAGACGTGTCTCACTTAACTTAAACTAAACTAATAGTCTGCTTCACTGACATTTCCTCTTAGAGCTCTGACTTAAGACTTTAAGATTAAGTGCAAAATGTTCAAAGCCAAATCCTGTCTTTCTTCCCATTACCTTTAGCCTTACCACTGGAAAATACCACAAAGACTTATGATTGTGAATAATCTTAGATGTGACCTCCTTATCCATGTCTACCTTTCAATTCTCACTGCATAACACTTCTTCACAGCAGAAACTTACAACCACATCACTCACGATCTCATTACTTGCTTCCCACAATATTCATTTCTCTGGCTTTGACAAATACCATCTTGCCTTGCTTCTAGCCTGTCAGCAGCAAAGTTAGTTTTCTTAGCTCATTGTTTTGACTGTACCATTCTTCTCCTTGTATTCTGTAACAACAAACATAAGCTGCTCAGAGTGCTTTCAAGGCTTTTTGACTGATCCATCCTCTCCCATTTATTGTTTTATCATATTTAAAGGCCACATCCCTGTAATCAACCTTCCCGCAGATTCTCTCTCCTCCCCTACACCTAAATAGATCGATTTCAATTATCCATTGGTGACTGCAGCCAGATTGCTGGCAGCCAAAGTCAAGGCCCAGCTTGCTTCCTTGGTCTTTTTGGCAGGCTGAAGTGTGGAACCACTTTTTCCACCTGAACTACAAGCCACTTCATATGAGACTGGTCAAGCCAAAGGCTGCAATGAGGATTATTAATGAATGATGTGAATGCTTCAGTAGGTCAGTAACGGTACAAATTTGCTGACCTCAAAAAACCCCCAACAAAACCACCCCAAACCCAAACTACACATATTCCTAACATTTCCAGCTATGTTCATTGGCACAAATTCATTCCAGTCATTAGAATTTCACTCCTCTCCACTAGCTATCACTTTCCAGTATTTCCCGTGGTTTAAGCACATGGCATCTTTCCAGTGATACAAATCAAGCCTTCCATTGACTCTGTGGGAACAGCAGTTTCTCTAGCTGATAATCCCAAAACTAAAGGGTGAATGCAAACATGAGACAAAAAGTTAAAATAATCTTATTTTTAGGTGGAAAAAAATATAAGAAAATCAAGAGTCCAGCTGAAACAGAGTTATTTATTAATAGTTATGGTTTAGAACAAATTTGAAGGAAAGATTTAATTTAAGGACTGTATAAAGATAGAAAGAAAGGACGGGCTAGGGCTAAATGCAATCAAAGAAAGACCAGAAAAAAAGTAAACTGTAGGTACTGATACTGAAAAAAAACCCCAGCAAAATTATATAAGCCACCTGTTGCTTGCACCTACTCAGAGTTTGACTCATGGGCAGAGGTACATTCAGGCAAATGTTACTCTTTCCTCTCTGTATCATGTTCTTCTAAACACTATATATTTTTTGTCTTTCATAGATCTTCTATAGTAGCTTTTGAGGGAAATGTAGCAGCTAGAAAAATCTGAGTGCTTTTAGCTGGTAGCACCAAAACAAGATGTTTTATTCACTGACAAATACTTCCTCTTTGGTTTATGCGCGTGTCTGCAGTCTGGCTGCAATATGTTGTTGTCCAAGTAGTTATTTTCAGATGACATCCTGAATGATTTTTAAACTCTCATTTATTCTTTTTTCTTTACCAAAAGATAGTATGTATCTTCTTTTTTATTTCTTTTAACCTCCATAATCTGCACAAATTGTTACCAGCACTGCTCTTCTATTGATGAAAAGGTAAGGCCCTCTTGACTTTTTCTGTGGCTCCAGGTTCATGAGTTTGGCTCGTTCCAAGAATGCACAGTGTGCACCCAGCTGACAACAGACATGTGGCCATGCAAGTTGTGTATTCAGGGGATCTAAGCATGATTCTGGCATAACACTGTGACATCCCTACTCACTGGAAAACAGGCACACCAGTTCAACATCTCGGTCAATGGCCCTTTGACCTTATACTGTTTTGGCCCTTAAAATCTCCACTTGAAATTCAGTCCTCAGATGGGGTAATCTCTGTGATAATGTACAGAAGAGGACATTTCAAAAGACTTTGCAGTGATAATAAATAAAGTGTAGGAGAGAAAGAAGACATACAGAGATCAAAACCAACATTATGACTTAGAGTATTCTCAGAGGTGAGAGAGAGAGATTGGGTGTTCAGTTAACCCCAAATGCACCTTTGCCCCAAAAGTCATGTCTGGTCTCATTTAAAAGCCATTAAGGAGCCCACCAGTCATACTTCCAGCATGTTATTGCTGGTCAGAGAATTTCACTAGTCATCACTGGTCCCAAGAAAAATTTTTTCTCTCCTAAGTCTTGTGATAAATTGCCACAGAACCTCTAGAGGGATTTATCCTACTGCTCTTTAGATAAGAGAAACATAATGTACTGTGTACCTCAGCAATTTTTAAAGGTGCCCAATGCCACAGTTTTCAGATTTGTAACTGGTTGGGGTAAGGAATGATTTGCTATATGTCAGAGAACCAGCCAGGTTTACTTCTCAACATGATTACTGATTAAAACTTACTTAAGAAACATAAGGTTTCAGTCATGAAATAAAGTCACAAAAGATAAAATTACAAGGGCATCATTAAGATTACATTTAACAAAATGTTCTCCCTGACTGAATTCAACAGCAGCTATGCTGTACTTCATTTTCTCTTAGGTTTAATTGAAAACTTACCTACTGCTATTGAGTTAAGATGGGATGATTTTGTCACGATGGCTCTTGCGTCTGCCACAGACCTTCTTTCCCACACTCACATCCACTTGGACATGAGGAGCACAGGACAAAGGATGAGAACCCCTTTCCAACTCATCTCAAAGCAGAATGTCTCATCTCTGGAAGAAAGTTTTCCTCCTCTTTGCTTGTGAGTGATGCCACACAAAACTGAGGGACATGGAAGATGAAATTCCAAGATTTTCACTGTATCTCTCAATTAGCACATTCAGCCTGTATGTTTAACAACCATTTTAAAACACATGTAAGTCAATGAATGGAGGAAATATTTATAGATACTATTTATTTTCAGCTCTATTAGTCTTATTCTAAATGAATAAAAGTAGATAACAATTTCAGTAACACAGATCCAGCCTCATGCTTTAGGTTGCATGGATTTTCTTCTATCATATCTATTGTATTTGTATTGCTGGGTACAGTATGATGGTTAATACACAAATATACAAGAAAAGCAAGGATCAGTGGATGAAAAGGCTTCCTTCCTTAGATTACTCTGTTCAATAGGAGTACTCTCAGCAGATTCATGATTCACTAGGGGCTTAGACAAGCAGAGAAATCCCAGTGAACTTTCTTTACTTGCTGTCTAGACCAAGCAAAGAACTGCAGCAACTCAACACCCAAAGGAAAGTAGCATTTCCAAAGCTAGAGGGAACAGATAAGAGCTTTGTCAGGAAGAAAAAGGGAGTAATGACTCTTTCCTGGCTGAGTTGAGAATGAAGCAACTGCCGGGAGTGATGAGCATTTGCCTAACTCAGAACTGACTGCCGAGTGCAGGTCTGTGCCTGGAATACAAAAAAAACAAGTGGGACCTTGCACTTTTGGAGTTTGCCGAAAGGCAAGTGGATGCCAGCCCACAGCAGGGATAGTTATGAGTCTCCTGTCTGAAACATGTAGGGTAAGAAAGAGGGTTAAAACTAATCAAAGGGACTTGTAAGTGTGGAGATACTTACTGGCACTCTGCACACACGCCCTTATTTCATTCTGTTGTCTAATGTTGACACATATACATGAAAATACTTCTGTTAAAATTATTTTGACCTTTAGAGTTTAAAATGTAACTCTTGAATGGCAACACATTTTATCCCTCCATCTTTGACGTTCCTCAAAATCAAGCTCCTGGCATACTTTAGGGATTATTTGAGAGCTTGTAACAAGAAAACACAGCTCAGAAAGCTTTGTAACATCCATCAAGGTAGAAGAGAGCATGCACAAACCGTGGGAGCTCTGAGAAGCAAGTGGCACTCACACCTGAAGATCAGGGGCATTGCTATGGAGTTGCAAGCTAGGGGACTAGTGGGCTGCTCTGCCTGGTAATGAAGTCAGGCTGAACTTTCCATCACTTTTTGAATTACAGATGGATATTTCTGCTCAGGTTTAGGGTTCTGATATCTTCTCTATTTTGCTGTTTCTCAGTCAGATTATAGGTAAATCACCAGCTACTCTCAGTAGCATTTTGCATTGTATCTTGAAACATGGAAAAAGGTAACTCAGGGCAGAGAAACTTGCTTTGAGGTACTGAGAAAAGGGATGTGAGTTCTGAACCTTTAGGACTGGCCTGCAACAGGCCAGAAAACAACATCATCTGATTAAAAATCTCAGCTGTCATCTTATATCACATTTTCTGGAACTGTGGGTGGGGTGGGAGGCTGCAACTCATCATTTTTGTTTCTGAAACACTAAGGGCCAAATCATGTGAATACTCTGATGAATTCATGCTCCTTTGGAAAACAGCTCTCCTAGCACTGACACAAACGTGTTCTTTAAAGTAGAGGATGATAATAATGCTTATTTTACCAAAAGAAGATTGGTATCATTGGCTTCCTTAACAGAGGAGATCTAAGGCACAGAGTTACTCAGGGACACTTAACAGCTCAAAACAAACTCAGTGTTTCTTCTTTTTCCATGTCTAGCTGATAGTCCCTCTTGGGCAGCAAACTGCTACACGGCCTCAGGGTAATCACGGCATGGGGCAGTGCCCATGACATGGGTGCTGTGGAGGGTGATGTGGCCTTGGTGCAGGGGAAGAGCACTGAAAAATACAGCTTGGGCAACCACTGGGGCTAGTGGAGAGTTGGGGCCCCTTGGGAAGGAGAAGAGTAGCAACACACGGGGAGCAGAACAAAAGTTATTTTCCCTGGGATAGGAGGTCTCAGCAGGTATGATGAGAGATTGCCTCACACTGAATTTGAGCATTTCAAGGAAGAATGAAATTCATTTAATACCTTCTTACATGAAGTGAGGATGGGAAAGTGAGCTGTTAGGCTGCTCATCGAGGTCAAGCAACATAAAAGGATTTATCTATCTATTGTTTCTTTTGATCATAACATCGTGAAGTGTTCAGACACTCAAACACAAGGCTTGCTTGTACTAAACATCAGCTGTCCTTCAGATAGGCCCTGTGCCCTGCCTCTGCCAGATGCTAATCAAATGAAGGAAAAAGCATTTTTCTCTTTCTTGTTCCTGGGCTGCTCGCAAAGTCCTTTTCCAAAGCCTCGTGACTCTCTCTCGAGAAACGGGAGCTGGTTGTACCTCTTCCCCAGGAGCAGCGGGAGCCATCTCAGGCATTCCCACTGATGGGCTGCTGTGGCAGCGCCCTCAGTCCCAGTCCTGCTCCTGGCAGCATCTCACAGCCCTTCTGAGCCTAGTGTGGGGCTGCCTGGTTCTGTGGACCAGCTCCTGAACCCCACAGTCCCAGAGCAGTCTTGCCAGCCCCTCCATGGTGTGCAATGTGCAGCCCAAGAGCAGCTGACTGGAGGCCATGGCTGCTTTTACCCCTGAATGCCCAGAGCTTTCTGGACAGAGAGCTGACTGATTTACAGATGTAATATCACTGTCTACTGGCAGCCAGGGGTCTAAAATCCTTCCCAAAGAGTGATGGTTGGTCACTAATGGAGCCCACGCTCCCTCAGTCAAAGCGAGTGGTATATCCTCCACTGCCTCCAGCAGCCTTTTATGCAGTAGATGAAAGTAAAATTGCAGTAATTTCAGATATTAAAGGAAATAAATACACGCCAACATGAACTCCACAGCAGTACTGAACAACTGCACTTCTTTACTAATACAGTGGGTCAGACAATACGAAGTTTTGAGCTAAATGAGACTTTAGCCCTGCAAGTTTTCCTTGGGACTTAGGAAGTATTCATGTTGATAAATGCAGGTCCCTCAAATAAGGAGCTGCTGCCACAATAAGGGAATCTCTTAGAGAAGATGTAATTTTCCTTGCCAGTATTGAAACTCCTTTGTGTTATTCCTTTCTCATAATTTTCAGTTTCGTAAGTCTTTTTTTTACTAATACATAAGACATTTGGACAGGGAAGGACACAAATCTTGGGTTTGAAAAAAATAGCTTCAAAAACGTCAACTTTTCAAACAACTGAAAACAACACTTAGGATTACTTTAAAAGCATTAAAAATCTCCACTTTTTTTCTTATAAAACTATATGCAGCTAAACAAACACCAGTGTTGCTCCTCTGCTTAGGAACAGCTGCTTCATTAAACACCAGGGGAAACACTGCATCATTCTTTCTACTGCCTTTTTAATAACAGGTCTGAATTCTTATCTTTTAAGCACGAGTATTGCCTCCAGCCAGTTCAAGGATTTAACCCACATATATTACTCAGGCAAAAGTCGCATATGTAAAGGAAGTCGAAAGAATGTGAAGAACCTCCTTCTATTAAATGAACTAGTAACCATGCAGCTTGGAAAAAGCCTGGAGGAATCCCTTTAGGATCTTACCCTAAGCCTGATTAAAGGAACTCAATTATATCTGCTGACAAACCTCTCAGAATATTTTGTGAACTGTAACTGGAGTGTGACTGAAACTTGTCATTCAGGCAGAAATCAATTCACTGTTCCTACAGCAAAATGTAAAACTCCCAGTACTAGTAACTTTTATTTAATTGAAATAAATAACTGCAATTTT
>NW_008239767.1:589415-598724 GCF_000691975.1 Corvus brachyrhynchos
GGTGTTGACAGCCAACTTCGTTCTGTGGAAGCTGAGTTACAGTAGTGACAATTTATGAACTAGTGAGAAGGTCTGTGATTTAATTAAAAACAGAAGAGATAAAATCCTTCCTTCATAAATGAAAGCTAATGCCCTCTAATTGTGTATAGCTGAGGAAGAATACAGAGGAGCATGTGTGAGCCTTCTTTCCTTACAATACCCTGGAGTCTCCAGTTCTGGGAAATTGCACAATAACTACTATTTTTTTTTTTTTTTTATATTTTCATTCTTGTGTATGTGTAGAGATCCACTTTATAATCCAGAGTATCAGGAACTGGGCCCCGGATTTTCAAAGCAGTCTACCAGCTCCAGAAAACTCATTCATTGGATGCCCACTCTGCAGAACCTAAGCTGATGTTTCATTTGAATGCAACCATCCTTGTACCATCCAGTGTCCATTTTTTGGCTGCAACTTAACATATAATAGAGGAGTAATGGCTGGAAAATTGTCAGAGTAGTCAAGTGTCTTAATTCCTCTCGACCTAATGCAGAAGCAGGGCAGGATGGGCTGGGGAATCAGCATTCATCAGTACAACTCAAGACAAGAAAAGCATCAGAAACGCTTCCTTCCTTGGGATTTTCAGACAGAGTGGAATCAGACCAAACAGAATTGCATTTGGAAATGTGTTGTTTCCTATAATAATGATAGTACTCTGAAAGTGCTTTCCCTTGCTGTGCTGTTGAGTTGTCCTTGCATGGCATGAAGAGGAAGCCTCAAGCACCATCTCAGCTATCTTGGCAGCTGGAATATGAGATTCCTTGTGTTCAGATGAGGCTCCAGACACACCCTAAAGATACTCTCTGTTTTCCTGAATGTTTTCTGTTCTACTGTAACATTTTTGAGGCAAATTGACCTTCTTGTAGCATGCAGGCTACAGAACAGGAATTTACAAGTTGAAGCAATGCTGTCTTCTGCTTTGTTTTCTATATGCAATCTTTTGTTTGCTCTTTTGACTGCAGTTGTTTTCACGGGGAAGTGTTCCTAGTGTGTCTAAAAAAGTCTTCATGATTTCATTGTGCATTTATAAGTGGAATTTTTTTCCCCATATTTCATTATTTTTTGCCCTTCTCAGCATCACTTGCCTTTGTTCACTGATTTTCCAAGCCTCTCTAGTGAAAATGTTGAATATTCTATGTCTCATATACATCTGTGGGACTTGGCTGCTGTCCAAGAGGAGGACAGTGTTTCTCCTGAAGGTTCCTGTGAGGCCCCAGATCACACACTTGAGATCATCTGTTCTCTTATTTGAAAGCAAGGAGGTTATTGGTTTCTTGTTTTAGTTGCATGTAAATATACTGCTCTGAAGTATATTTAAGTATGTGAGTACATTACCCAGGCACCCGTACTTGACCACTGCCTTACTGGCAATCTCATAAGAAACTAAGGATGGTTCCTCCTAAAATTTTAGCACAAGTATATATAAATGAAAGAGACCAATTAACTTATCATGATGACTCCTTCAATCATCTTTTCCATTAGTGTGGATCAAAGTACAGAACCTTGTACAAAGGCTCTTCAGAACTAGCTGTCTGATATGTAAGATCTAAACCTGGGAGATGAAAAATCTGGTTCTGACCTGACACTCAAAGATCATTATTCTTCAAGGTCCCGAAACAGAGAATAGCCCTGAAATACGCATTTGTGAGCTGCTGAAGATTGCTTAGAGGCCATTTAAATAATCACCTATGGTGTCTATACATTCATTCATCATGAAGACTTCACAAGAGATTTTTTTTATGCTCTTGCTATATTTTGGTTGGTAGTTTCTGACATCCTAATTAATTCAAATTAAATTAGACATTTCGTCTTCTGACATCTGGAACAGTGGCTGCCAGCTATTTTCCTTCTATTTTTTTCCTGAGAGAGAGAAAATCTTAGGTTGCATGTTAAAAAGCTCATCTGCAAGCCTACAAAGGAGCACATGGACAATGGCAGATGAGGCAAGCCAAATAATACCCTCCCTCAGCTCCTCCCAGACCCATTATGGAGGGGCCAAAGGGCCATCAAAGGCCCATCTCCACAAGCCCAGAAAAGCACAAAGGCACAGTGGCAGGTGGTTCTGGGGGACACAAGCCCCTGTGTCCAGACATAAAACCCATAACAAGGAGTCAACACAACAGGAGCACTTTTAAGACCAGGGGAGATCATTACCAATGGACATGGGATGCATTATGAGATGCAAAGGAAGAGCATTTGGGGATAACACAAAATTTAGAATGCGATGTTTGGCACTGAAACCAAAGCTGAGGAATGGAAGGGATCAAGACGATTTGCAGAGGAACAAGTTTAGGAACAAATGACACGATGAGTGATAAAAGGATAAAAGGGACTGGCCCTGTGTAAAGGAGGGCTGCTTGGTATCAATTGCCTGGTCACCTCCTGTGTCTCTGTCTTGTGTCCATATGCATGGCTGGAGGTCTAAAAGCCAGTAACTGCGGTGGGCTCATGGGTGGGAGGAGTTGCACGTCTGCAGTGCAAAAACTGGTGAGGCCAACATGAGTTGCGTGATCACTTGCAAAAATTGAGTCAGAGTATCCAGAGAGTGGGTGAAGTGCCCTGGGAGCCAGGTGCATGTGTGTGTGTGCTACTGTGACACCCCTACTGGGTGTATGTGCACATGTGCATGAATGTGTGCCATGTGTGTGTATGTGCGATGACCTGTACCAGCAGCTGCAGTGCGACTGCAGCACTGGGGACTTGTATGTCCAGGTGAAAACACTGGACACTGGGATTTGGTATTTGAGCCCAGCTGCTAGAGGGATCCACCATATACATATACATAGACAGATACATGTAATTATTACTAGTGGACCTCCAACCTGACTAGCCAGAGAGGTGAGGACCATGAGGCCATCGGTACTGTTTGTGTTTGTGTGAGCACTGAGCGCCTCTGTCTGTGCTGTGTGTAGCTTGCAATGAGTATGTGTACATATATATGTGTGTGTGTTTTGCACATACATACATGTCTGCTTGTAGCTGGGGAAACAGACTCAGCCTCACTACTGATTGGACCTGGGGCACAGAGCTGTGCAGCCTCACCTCTACAAGGCTACTGGATTTGGCTCCCCTAACACTGTTCTCCCAGTAGCCTGATCCATGGCCACACAGCTCCCATGTCAGAGCTGCTCTGAGCCAGGGTCACAGGCCCAGGGGAGACAGAATGTGTGTTCCTTCACCATCTCTCACCTATATATTACCCCTTTGAATCTTTCTGGACCCAGCTAAATGCAGAGTTTTGGTATGTCCCTTGTGTGTCAGAGAGACCTGTCTCAGTATGAACTTAGCGCTGATGTTTTATCTGCTGCCCAAACACCTGGCTGTTCTCTATGTCTGCACTGGTTTATGGTCCTACTTCCATCATATCTGCATCTTCCAAATCTACCTTAGATTCTTCTAGGAACCAAGTTCAGGGAAGAACAGCCTTCTCCTGAAGATAGGAACAAGGAACCTTGCTTGCTTTTGCACTAATTCTCTTAAATGTACTTATCCCAATATTCCTTTTGAAAACAGTGTTTCTCATCTTTTCAGAGACTGGATATTAGAGGGCTGAGTCCAAATGAGATTTATGTTCTAAACACAACACACAGGTAGCAAAGGGCATGAATTGAAATTTTAAATCTACAGGAAAAAGAGTGGATGAGCTTGGGAAGCGCATGCCTTAATATAAAAGCGGACATGAATGTATTAAAAAATGTTAATTTGAACATATTTGGGAATACCAAGATTTTTAGAAATGGTGTTATACAAGTAATATTAGGAAAGTGGGACCCCTGAGGTATCCAGATGGAAGAAAACTTCTTATTTCATTTTCACTTTTCTGAATTCTGGAAGTGTATTTATTCTTTTTTGCCCCATTCAGCTCTAAACATGTTCCTGAAATCTGATATAACATCATCAATACCTAAATTTTCCAGATCTTATTTTTTCCTTTTGGTCTTATTTTTGTCTTGGTTCTGCACAGGGAAATACCAAAAAGGGGTTGTTTTACATAATCATCCTTTGCTCATGTCTTTCCTGTTTTTCTAAGGCCATTCAGCCTAAAAGACAGAACATATGATTACTCAGTGAAAGCCCTGTAGCAATGAACTCCAACTGTTTGTAGCCTTCAAAGTATTATTTGTATAAAGGCAATAAAAAAGTCTTGTTCCTTTATAAGGATGACTGCAAGTAGTTTGATCTCTGAAAAGAATAGCGAAGATTTTCTCTCTCCAGCTCTTGAAAATGACCCAGTATGAGATTTTGATCTCTATATTGTAAATTTGATATCCTGGATCTCCTCCTCACCTCACCTATTGAGTTGCCTGCTGTATTACATCTTTCAAGCTTAACACATGATTGATTAAAAAGCCTCATTTTCTGCTTGCTTCTCTGTCTGATTATTCTGTGCTTAAATGTTTCAAGCTCATTATCAGCCAGACTCACTGCTGTAGGACAGCTCACTTAAGCTGCTTCTGTGTTTCAGGTACTAACTGCTGGCATGTAAAAACTCTTAATACAAATCACTAATCCTTGTGTACTGACATAGAGAGGGTTTTTAAGGATATCTCAAATACATTTGGTTCCTCTAAAGACAAAAGGGTTCCCAACACACGAAAACGAGTTGGCATCTACTTCATTCCATAAATGCACACCTGTAATTTTCTTACATGTCTCTAGGCATGGTTCTCCTCTCTGAAACTGCCTGCTCACCTGTCTGCTGGGGTCATGAGATGCAGGGGTAGTAAACCTGGGTTTTTTGCTTATACCCTGGTAAAGGCTTGGAGATTTTGGATGACTTCCTCGAAGTCTTTCTGTGGTACAGCCTCTGTTTGGTGGAGAAACCTGTTCTTCAATCTCTGCTACATTTCAATTTGAATGGAATTTTACTGTTTGCCTGCAGAATTGCTCTCAGCCACCCTACTCAACCTGATTTGCTGCTACAAACCACAATGCTTGTTCTCCAATGTTACTACAACTTGTCATTTTCGCTTTACTTCCAGAAAGAAGAGCTTTAGACTGAACTGGATTTTCATGTAAAAGTGCTTACTTCTAACAATATCCAGTCCTTTCTGGCCAAGGGAACAGAGGAGCAGCATTTTAAAGTCAGAAAGCACTTGGGGTGTTCTCCTGATGGAATGTAGATTGGCTTTTTGCAGGCAGGGGCAATGGAATGTAGATTGGCTTTTTGGGCAGGGGCTGCTTCAAATGGAGTCATCCCTACTCTACATGGCCCTGCTGGAGCCTGAAGGCTAGGCCAGCTTCCTCAAATGCTCTGGCAAGGAATATGGTGTAAATGTCTAGACAATTAGCTGAGATCCCTTTTATCACATGGAGACGTGGCACATTAGTCAAGGCATTTTATTCTTCCTCTTCATGCAGAAAAGGCAGAACTTTTTTGGCTGCTGCATGGCCATATGAAGGTTAATTGCAAGGGATTTCCCCTCTCAATTTCTATACTCTGCGTCTGTGTTTTATTAATTGGAAAAGTAAGAAATGCCTCTTAAATAAAACTGAGAAATACTAGGGAAATAGTGCAGCTTTGGGGCTGCCAACAGCTGTTCACACAATGGCAATGACTGTTGAACTGCCACGTATCTCACAGCACTTGGAGTCAGCAACACTGTCACACACATATCCCTTACCATGAAATGCAGGAAATATAAGGTTTGCAAGTGTGTGTTCAACTTCAAACCTCAGTGCCCAGCAGAGATTTGTATCAAAAGCATCATTTGAGTGTCTGAACCCAAGACAAGAAATAGATAAAAGAAAGGCATGCTGCTTCCGTAATGAAAGACTGGAACAGCATGGGCTAGGCACCTTTGGAGTTTACCTGCAGAGTCACGAAGAGGCTCCCGTGAGAAAACACCCAGAGGCAGGATTCACTGAGCCATTTCCACAGGAATACAGATATAGGGTGGACAGAAAGGACAGCCTCTCCTACGAAAAATTTCAGATGTGCCATCCTCGCAGAGGCAGAGTGCAGTGATCAGGCACAGCAAGGGAGCAGAGAAGCAGCACAGCAACATTCTCAGACCTCTTCAGAGAGAGTCAAAACTTTATCACCACATCTCTGAGCATCTTCTAAAATCTAGGTTCAACCAGGACACTCTGCCAGTCACAGAGATGCTAAGCTCACACAGGACACTCTTCCCACCCTAAAGCACTCTACATGAATCTTGGAACATGCTTTACATATTTATATTTTCCGGCACTGAGCAATGTTTGCCCTACATTTCTTCTCTTTCACTGCGAACATGTCCTCATGCATGTCCTCACTGCACCTATCCCCCTGTGTGAATGGTTTTCTGAAGTAGATGCTGCTGCTCCAGTAGCACAAGGCCTTTAACTACCAGGTACCTCAGCAGGGCTCGAGTCAGCCTCCACTCCTCTGTCCCCAGGTCACTCAGGGCAGCTTCCACACTGTCTGTCTTCCCAAGAGCTAGTGTGGCTATCTAAATGTCTGCTTGTGCAGAAAGTTCAGAGCCTCAACATAAACTTACAAGGATATTTTCCTGATGAATTAGCTTCTCAGCAAAATCCTCACATCACAACAGGGAGCTGGGAGCACTTGCTGCCGGTGAAGATGAAGGTATATTCTGCACATGCTGAAGATGAAGGTATATTCCAACAGTGTGAGGAACACGAAGTCCAACTCCTGAACCTCCCTGTTTTCCACACCCCCTAACTCTGTAAAACTGACAGAAAACTCAGCTCTCTGGAAATGCTGAAAATACTCACTTTAAATCTCATTTTCCATTTTTCACACATGTAAGAAGCTTAGTAAGAAAGAATTTGAGGTAAACAAAATTCATTCTACAAGATCAGAAAATGACAAATCAGAATTGGTTAAGCATTGTTTTATGTTATCTTCCTTGCTTTTTATCCACACCCTCTATGCAAAAAACCCTTACATTTAAAATTATTGTAGGCATTTTAATCAAGTAAGATAAAACTTTAGAAAATTCCTCTTATCACATTTGTCTGTAATAATTTAAGAGGGTATTTTCTAGAAGCATAGTATAGCAGTTCTCTTTTTGAGAGGTATGGAATTTTAAGGCAATTCTTTTGGATTTCTTCAAATTACTGAATACGTTTATTTTCCACTGCTTTAATTTGTATCTTACAGACGTCTGCCTATGAGCAGCAGAAGCACAGAGGGTCACGTACTTTCTTTACCATCCAGTTAAGTAAGCGAGTCCTTATTACTTGAATAACTCTGAAGAAGAGCAGAGAGATAAATCATGTAAGATTTTTCCAGTCTTTTAACAGGCCCCATCTAGAATACCTACACGCATCCTTAAAAGAACATTGACTACAGTGTCTACTAAATGCTAAAGTAAGTTTTGTTTGCTTTTAAAGAAGTAATAAAAATATTTGGGAAAAACTCTAAACATCTATTCTGACATTACATGAAAATAGTAAGAATTATGCCTACCAGAACTAGCTACAATGAAAGTAAAGCTGACTGTTTAAAAACTAACAACCAATTGAAGCTTGTAATTTCAACCTTCATTAAGTGCTTTCTTGAGTGACTCATCAAATCAGTGTTACCTAAAAAGTCAATACTGAGAAAGCAGGTAAACCAATAAATACTCCTTTCAGTCACAAAATTGTTACCACTCTTGAGAACACAGTCAAGCGTTTTATTGTTTATACTCATTTTCATTTACACATAAGAGGAACAATCAATGCAGTTCTATCACAGCAGGTGGACCATATCCTGAAACTCTGCTGAACACGCATAGACCTGTCTTAAGGTCCAACCAGGAGAAAAAAAGAGAAAAAAACAAAACAAAACAAGAAGAAACTAAAAAAACATAGGGGGGAAGTAGGGAGGCAAGAAATTTCACTAACATCAGTTAATTCATGATTCATGGGTATTTATTTTGCAGGTGAAATAGCTCTTCTGAAAGAGCGAACTGCTTCACTTCTTTACAAAATACACTAAATAATGTTAAGTACTTAGAGAATTCTAAATTTCGCAGTGGTTCATGCGGTAAGGGTGTGCAACTGACACAAAATGGAAAACATGGTTACAACATCAAACTGCTACTTCTATTCCCAGCTGGTTTATGGAAAAGGTCATTGGACTTCTTGATTTCTGCCCTTATGGAGTAAAAGCAAGAAGTATTTACTTTCTAAAGGCAACTATGAGGACAGACTACAGATATGCAGTGCAGTTGAACAGGTCTACAACTCTTGTTTCTAGAGCATTTGCTATTGTTTTGAAATACAAATATAAAACTTTTGCACACTGTCACTTCTCACGGATGTTCAGCTGGAGAAGTCATTTACAGAATTTACTGCGATGCTCCTATTTTAAACATGATTTTTTTTCTCCTCTTGGCCTTATGAGTGAAGGGAGCAACTCTTTCCACTGAAAGAAAGAAATTACAGGTGTGCAGAAGTACAACTATGCTACCAACATAGACAGAGACAACTGTGCTCTTGTGCACACCCCTACAACCGGCCAGAGAACAAATTAAGAAGTTAAGCCTGCAAAATAAATGGAGTTTACTCTCAAACTTTTTTTCTTCATTCCAGATGAATTATAGACCTTGATTCGAGGCTGCCCTCTTTTTTTTTTGCAACTGATCTGCGTGCCTATTGGAACAGCATCTCTGCCAGAGTCATTACACTGAAACGCAGAGCTGAGCAGTTTGGTGGCAGAATGTATTGACGTTTTTGCAGCATCATGAGTCTGGCAACTGGGCTTGGGGAAGTTTCAAGCAGTGGGTCTTTACAATAGCAACTTGATTCTGCAGACAAAAAGCAAAAGATTGGCAGAATTATTAAAGTATCACAATAAAGGCATGAATGCATTCTGCAGAACGTGGCGCTGAGTTCAGCGATGAGCTGGCAGCCACTGCTGTCAAGAAGCGCGGAAAGGCAAAGCGCTTCCGCGTGTGAAGAGACGACACACCAAGGTGTCGAGTCTCCCACGGTGGCTAAAGGGCAGCTTTCCCCTCGGGACGCCTGCTCGCAGCCGGCTCCGCTCCCGCAGGAGAGCCAGCGCCGTGAGAAGGCCAGAAAGAAGTAGGGCTGGACTTTGTCAGCAGCCTTCATCTGGGGCCTGTCCTACCTCCCTTCCTCGCAAAAAAAACCAAACAACCAAAACCAAAACACAAAATGCCACTGGTACTGGGGTTGCATCGACTCCCTTCCAAGGGGGCTGTACGCCCAGCTGCCCAGCGGTGCCTGCAGCTGCCAGCGGGGCCCGGGAGGAGGCACCGGGGAAGCCGCCGCGGGCGGGGGGACCGGCCCGGGCCCGGCGCTCTCCGGGGAGGTCG
>NW_008239767.1:599165-600386 GCF_000691975.1 Corvus brachyrhynchos
GGGCGGGGTGCGCGGACCTACCTGTGGCGCCGGGCGCGGGCGTGCATGGGGACTGCCCCGGGGAACACATCGCATTCAACATTTCAGCCTGTGCATCGGAAACGTATGAGTTTGTGGAAAGCTTGTTTGAAGTCTTCGTTAGACATAGTATAGATGACGGGGTTGATGAGGGAGTTGAGATATCCAAGCCACGTGAAAAAGTCAAAGATGGCCATGTGGAACCAGCAAGCGTCCTTGCAAATAGGCAATACCAGGCTGATGATGAAAAAGGGCAGCCAACACACGATGAAGGCTCCTAAAATAATCCCTAAAGTCTTTGTAGCTTTCCGCTCTCTAGCGGCCGTCAGCTTCTTTTTCTCCAGCAGGGCGTCCGAGACCTTCACCTTCACCTGGTTCATGTACACGGGCGAGCCCGTTTCGCTGGATCCCTCGGGAGCCTTGGAGTTTATGGACGTGACGGAAGAGGTCGACCCGGGGGAGTCCGTAATTAACTGTGCCCGCGTTAGTCTTTTACCTGCTTTCTTTGGCGTCTGCTTCAAAATCCGCGACCTGGCTTCCACGTAGATCCTCCCGTAGAGGGCTATCAGCAGCAGGGTGGGGAAGTAGAAGGCTCCTACTGTGGAGTACACGGTATACAGGACGTGGTCCGTGTTCACCACACAGCGAGATACTTCCTCGGCCTTCGCCTGCCGCCAAAACAAAGGGGGCATGGAGATGCAGATGGAGAAGATCCATACCAGTGCGATCATGCCCGCTGCCCGCTTGGGAGTCCGTTTTGTGGAGTACTCGACGGCGTCGGTGATCGCCCAGTAGCGGTCCAGGGCGATGAGACAGAGGTGCAGGATGGACGCCGTGCAACAGGTGATGTCCGAGGACAGCCAGATATCGCAGACGATCTGACCCAGCGTCCACTTGCCGGTCACAGTGTACATGGTGCTGATGGGCATGACAAGGATGGAGACGAGAAGGTCGGTGACGGCCAACGAGGCGATCAGATAGTTGGCCGGCGTGTGGAGTTTCCTCGTCTGGTAGACCGTGGCGATGACAAAGGCGTTGGAAAGCACCGTGGCCAGGGTGACCAGCGCCAGGACGACGGCGAGCACGATCTTCCCGGAGAGGGGGGTGGCATCTTGGTAAATCACTTCCTCGGCGCTACAGTTTCGGTAAGAGTCGTTGGCGGAGCCCAACTGCGCCCGGCAGGGGCCGGCCGGCTCCATCCCA
>NW_008239767.1:601384-606707 GCF_000691975.1 Corvus brachyrhynchos
CCCGCCGCCACGTCCCTCGGCGGCATTACAAGTGCCGCTCGGTGCCGGTACTGGCCGTGCGGGAAAGACCGGGGTGACCGAGACGATGCGCGACAGGGGCGCAGCCAGAGCGGGCAGGCATCTCGGGCCATCCGCCCTGACCGCCGGGCGAGGGGCTACGCAGCGCAGCGAGCCCCGCTGCAGCAGGGGTGCGCGGCCCACCGCATCACATCGCCTGTTTTACAGTTCTAGTAATCCCGTGTCTTCTGGGCTCAGGCTTTCTTATCATATCCCTCTTCTTTTTATATATTTTCCTTTATTTTTCTGATGTGCTTGGAGAGGCACGCCCGCGGCTGAGCAGCCCTGATGTGCCCCACGGGCTCCTCCGGCGCTCGGCAGGCGGGGACAGGAGCAGCGGGAGCACACATTTGTCCAGGTCCCGCAGCTCCTGCCAGCGTTTGTTCTCAGCAGCCGCAGGAAAGTTTTGCACACAAAGGGAAGTGCGAGCTTGCTTTTTGCTGGGTCAGGATAATTCCAAGCTCGGTGAGATGTCTATGCTCCAGCCCGATTAAATCTCCCGAAGATACCACGAGAAATTCAGTTGAGGAGACAAGCGTTTTCAGTCTGCAAGCATGTTTGTGCACATCTCCACGTGCTGCTATACGCCTGAGTTCCCTGTAAACTCTAAGGACTTCCCTCTTGGATATCTCCTCCTGGCTGGTTTCCTCTGTGGTGGAAAAGCAAACAGTTTCCCTGTGGTTCCGTCCTTTCTGGGCTACACTCAGCACCACACAGCTATGGGCACTGCAGTGTTCTGCCCGGGACATCGAGCTTATGGGCAGGGTGAGAAACATCTGCGCCCTGTTGGTCACCCTTGAACCAGAGGGATTGGCTCACCTGAGAGGATGCAGATCAAGGAAGTACCACAAGAGGAGGCTGGAGGGGACCCATTGTGGCCCAGAGGGGTTAGGAAACTCTAGGAAGAGAAGCATTGAACTGAAGAAGAGCCAGGGCTGCGCAGCAGTGTGGGAAAGCCAGAGCCCTGCACGGACAGCCCCTTCCTCCCTGCTTCAGCACAGGGCAAGGTGCCCTGATCTTGAGATGTGCTAAGACCCACAGATCTCCTGAGATTTAAAAAAAAAAACAAAAAACAGTGGTGGTGCTTGAGATTTTGTAAACTCTGTCCCAGATCTTTAGTTAGACTCTCTCAAGAAGTGATGTAGGATTAAAGAAAGTGTGGCAGTCAAGGTTTGCTTACATTCACTGAACTGACAGGAAGATAAAATGTCAATAAGCCTTTCTGTTTTCCTGAGAGGGCATGGGGATAGGGTTTGGTCTGTTTTTATTTTGTGGTGCCTCCTTGTGTTCAAGCAGGCACCACCTCCTTTCCATGCCTGGTAATTGGTTAGAGCCTCTAAACTTTACTGCATTAAATATAATAATACAGAGCTGTCTGCATTCTTCTGATCTCTTTGATAGGCAGAGATTTCATAATCTTGGCTTCTAATACACTGTGATATTGCTTTTGCTTCTGCTCAACATTTCTGGCTTAATTTAGTTGTGCTTAAGTTGGCGACTGCCCTCAAGCCTCTGTAGCTCAACATTCTTCCCAAATAGGGCTATGTATCTGAGAGGGATTTAAATTTAAAACACCAATAATAACAAGAGGAAAACCTAGCCCTTCATTCAGTTTTGGAACAGTTTGCCTCTTGTGCAAAGGCTCTTCTGATAAAATTATAGAGCTTCCAAGGGCAATGTTCTAGCCCTAGCCACTGCTAGCAGCAATGGGGTGCAGTGTAGACAATTATTATGTGAATGATGTGAATTATGGCCACCCTACTAATGTCACTGTTTATCCTCATTCTAAAATATTTGTGTTCAGTGCACAGCTTTTGCTGTTGCCCTTCTCCATTAATTCTGAGTCATTATTCATCAGTAATCATCATTCATTGCTTCCCTCTTTGTCTTGCCAAGAAGATGATTTTTTCCTCCCTCATTTGTTTTCTTCCATTGTGCTCGCTGGTTTCCCACTCAGTTCTGTAGCACTGCTGTGAGTGGTCAGCAAAATGTTCACCCAGCACATGACAGGTCTAGCTGTGGTGACCTCACCTGACTTCCTATAAGGACCACCTGGTCTTCCTGGGCAGGTTCAGTAAGCATTCCCCACGCATCTCTCCAGGGCCTCAGGCTTGGGTTTTGAACAGCTGCAGGAAGAAAATAAAGCCAGCTTCCTAAGAGTGCTTCATGTCATGGTGCTGCCATCACTGCTGGAGGAGCGGGCAGAAAACGTGTCCCCACCCAGGCACTGGAACTGCTGCTTGCTTTAGGCTGTGCATGCTGGTTCCAAGGATTTGTGTCACAACAAGGGATGCTCAGGTTCTAAAAGACTGCTCTTCCTCTCTGCACTGCCAGGCTGTACATAGACCCCTGTCACAACTGGACTCCCAAAGGCCAAGGCTTGATGAAAGCACTGGATTCTTCCTAGATCACCAATAAGTACTGGAGTCTTGGAGTGCCAGTCAGACACGTATTGTGAATCATATGTATTATCACATGAAGGATCATATTTCACTGCTGTGCTGTTGCCCAGAAGCTTGCATTTCATTGTTTATTTTCTCCTCTCCTAACTGGATCTGAAAAGATGCTTATGAGAAGAGATCTTATTTCCTGAAGCTTTTGGCTTCTGTGCAGAGGCAGGCATAAAATTAATTTCTTTCTGCTGGCATAAGACTGTTGATACTTCTTATATCCAGATTTTGATGTACTAAAATACCCAAATATAGAAACTGCAATGAAAACTGAACCTATTATTGGTTTATTGCTTCACAGACTGCCCATGTATGGCGTAAATATCTTATAAATAAATTAGAGAGGGAAGACAGACACATAGAAACAAACCTAAGTATAGAAAAGTCCTCATTGTACAGTCAGATCTCTCTTGGCCACACATAATGTTGTGTGGGTTTTGGCTTTTGGGTCTTTTAGGTATATTTGAACACGAGGCTCAGTGCACAATATAAACTTCACCTCTGCTCTCAACTCAGGTGGTAAGCCGTGTGTAATGGCATCTGTAGCCTCCTGTACTGTGATGAGATTCATACTCATGCTTTAAATAATGAAATTCTGAGTCCTTCTGTTAGCAAAGATAACCTTCGCTATGTAAATCAACACAGTGGTATTTTGTTGAGTTTGCCAACAGACAAATAACACTAATGTCTGTGTGAAGTTTCTCAATGTTAACTTTGAAATACAGCTAAGGCCATTTAAATGTCATCACTTTTAAGTCACTAGTCAAAATAAAATCACCCAGCTTGAGTTACTGATATTTAATTACAAGGAACAGCTGGGCCTAGTTTTGATTTTTACTCTAAGGACCCAGACAGAGAAACAAGCACATGGGCTCAGAAGGCACAAATACACACTGAGTTTCTCAACCCATACTGGTCAGGGACAGTTGCTGAAAAATACACTCAGATACCCTCCGAAGAGTATTCAATTACCCTGAGTAGGCAACTGAGGTCAAGCAAAAAAAACCCCTCCAGTTCTCCCTTACAGTGGCTCTAGCAGTTAATCTCCACTCACTGCACTGATCCTGACACATTTCGGTTGTGGTGGTGTTGAGGTTGGTGGAAGTCGAGGTTGGTGTCTGCTCCTCATTCATCCACAAGGAATTTGATTTTTAACAATGTTCCTGGAGATACTCCACAGGAAACCACTTCAATCCTGCCTTGTCTCCTCTCCTTCCACGCTGGCCATAATTCTCCTGCTTTGTTACAAATCAGAAGAATTGACTGCTTGTGTGAAAAGGGCTGTGGTTTCCATTTGAGGCTCCTGGAGCCTCTAATTCACACTAAAATCAGTGCAAATGCCTGTTTTGGTGCCAGAGGATCTGGCTCAGTGATCATCCTTCCAGTTCAGGCTGGAAGTTATATACCTGAAGGGATTTTAACCTACCTGCTATAATACGTGTGGATTATAACCTGCTATAAAATACATGCCTACCCATTGGGGAACGATCTGTAGAAAATAGCCATGACATTATGACATAAAGGTACAGCTGTCTAGGAATAAAAGTCAATGGCATAACCTTTAGCACCTGTTCAGCATGAAGGCAAAGGACAATGAATGCATTTAGACTTTGTAGGGATTCAAATGAAAAAAGGTCTCATCTCGTCTGCTCAGAACTGGCAGAAGATAAATTCTTCACTTTCAGATATGGACCTATATCAGTTTTAAAGCAGTGTCCCACTTCAGTATGTTCAAATCTTTTTGTCTGATTTAGAGAATGGAATCTCTAAAGGTCTCCCTTCAGGATCCAGAGTTGATTTTAAAGGGGTCCCAAAATACCAGGTTTTCAGAAATGAAACACTGAATTTTGTGTTTAAAAAAAAGTCTGCACACATTTTAAAGCAACAAGCTACTAATGCATAAAGCTTGATGTAAACTTGTGCAATGCAGTGAATCACTGCAAAGAAGTAAAACTGCTGAAAATTGAGAATCAAATATTTTCCTAGCGAAATCATCATGTCACCATTGATCTAAGGGAAGCCACAAAGATTTCTTCCTATTAGAGATCTGGTTCTTCTGCATGGATAATTAATATTTATCTAGGAAAGAAGGTAACATATGCTAAGCCCACTGCCACTATTTATAAGCGTGCTCTAGTCTTTGTTCCCGGAGGTAATCAGAAGCTAGGAGCTTTTGCTGGCATGCAGATTTGGGCTGCTAATTTAATAAAATGCATCATCCATTAATTTGAGTCCTTTTAGGATGTTTACTAGTTGACAGTTTCTTTTGCAGTATGAGACTTAATTGCAAAATTTAGTTGTCTGTTCTGCTTACCGAGAGGCTTAGAGAGGGATGCTTCTTACAACATGCTGAAATTCAGGAACAGAAGCAGTTTTGAAGGCCACAAAAGTCTTGTAGGCCTACTTTCATCAGCAGATTAGTGTAGCAAGACTAAAGGAGTAGTGAATGATCATAGCATCATCCAAATATCAGAACTTTGCAAGGTCAAGAGGTCCTTAAGAGATTCAGGGTATGTACAGTTATTGTCAGCAGCACTTTGCAAGGTAGAGCACAGTGGAAGATTTCGTTCTGGCGACAGAAGACAGTTTCTGTAAACCCCTTAAATCCAACATAATCTGATCTTGGAGAGAGGCTGTTATGAAACTCTTGGTCTACATGTTGCAAAGTGTGAAATCCACAAGTGAATCTACTAAAAGATAATCAAACCAGCAAAGGCCATCAGTATCCAGCAGTGCTCTATAGGTAGGTATTTGGGGAAGAAAACAAAGGCCCAGAAGAGATAGGTAAATAAAATTGTGTCACTTGAGGCTTCTGC
>NW_008239767.1:606901-610629 GCF_000691975.1 Corvus brachyrhynchos
AGAAAAATTTAGAGGATTTGGGTTTGTTAATATAGTAAATAGATAAAAGCAAAAAACTTTAAAGTGGAGGATTGTTGTTGTTCTCCAGACCTTCTTCTTCTTCTTCTACTACTTCATATTCTGCAGTAGAAGTAGTTTGGGATGACTGGATAAAGAATTCTGCACTTCCTGTCTACGTGACTAGATGATTTCTTATACATTGGTGGAAAAGTAAAACTAATGTACTTTTTAATGACCATTGGTTAATTTACCTTTAAAAGACTGTGTAAATCTTGATAACGGGGCATTCTCCTGCATTCTCTGCTCTGTGCTATGTCTGGGTCATGTTAAGTGGCCCTATTTCTCTGATAAGACTTAATCAACAACTATCTGAAAGCAGAGAAGGCTGAAGGTCCGTCCGTTCGTCTCTTGGACTCCTGGCAAAGACTCTAAAATTCTTCCTCATCAGGGGAGGTGTAATTACAGCACGGTTAGTGTCAGTCATGCATCCCACTTCTTGGAAGTAGAATGTGTCTCATCTGGCTTTTCTTACAGTAACCAAGTAGAACTACAGAGCCAGATCAGCAGCCCAGATCAGCATTGTCCCAATTGTTAATCTTTTCATATTTCTTTTCTTATTTCCCAATCTTTTCATTACCCAAGGATTGTTTAACTAACCTTCCTAATAGAAGCTCTAAAAGTGCATGTCTTCATGTCTCATGTTTAAGGTCATTATTGGGGAAGGGAATACTTAACTGTAAAAGATAAATGTGGTCTCTATTTAGAAGAGTATGTTTTACTTCTCTTTACAGGAGGAAGTCAGTCTTGAAGGATTCAGATCTCAGGTAGAACATGCCCATAACAAGGTTTTGAGGTGATCTGAAAAACACCTTGGGTTCTGGATGTAGCCTTTAAAAGATTAGTGGACTAAAAAAATTGAGACATGGACTTTTGCCAGGTGATCATGTCTGTGTTTGTGGAAGCAGAATCAGATAATTTTATTTTGTAGCTTTTAAATTCCAGTTGTGAATTTCATGGGTTTCTCCTTCTTTCCTTGGGCAAACCTTGCTATGTCCCTTCCCCAGTTCCTACTCTCCATGGTTCCATCTCTACACTCTAGGAGCTCTGCAAAAGTACACATCGGGTGCACAGTTCACCTCTTTAAGAGCAAACCAAGGCTTCCAAACCGAAGGAATCTTCTTCTTATGAACTACTATTAAAATATGCATCTATTATTAAAGAGAGAAAAAAAAAAAGGCGATCTGCCGCTCACTCTGGGTTTTTCTTGGTTTTCTTATTACTCTCAAACATTTTTGGACTTGGCCCAGATCTGTCCCCACATCCCCATTAAAGTTCATGACTTTTCATCCTAGTGATGAACTTTCTCCCCCTCATTTCCAATCTGCTTTACCGCATTGTCCATGTCTTGCTCCTTCAGCTTGGCACACATCTGCATGGGAGCCTGACCTGTTCCCTCACTCTGCTCCCACTACTGTCCTTGCAAAGGAGGAGGAAGAATATCCTTGCATGTCCCCTCAAGACCCACAGCCTCTGTCATGTTTAAAACAGAGCCCTAAATTGTAGGGGCTTTCTACACTCCAAAACCATAAACCCCATCTAAGAGTCCAGAAGATACTCAGGTGAAGTTATCTCATTGCCCAAGTTACCCCTTAAGAGCAGATTGAAGTTAGGGAGGTTTAGTTGCTAAAACTTCCAACCTGCTTTCTGTAATGTTTCAGCTGTGTTTTCCTGATCTTGAAAGTTTCATTATACCTACCTAAATGCTACCACACAAATGTTGTGGCCATGACCCTCTTCTCTCTTCATCCCTTCTTTGTGCATCCTTTTGCTTATCTTATTCCTCCATTAAAACCTCACTAACGAGCAAATTTTCTTTACATGACTTTCAAAGCCTTTGGTAATTCATCTACTTCTCATCACATATTCAGGTTAATTATTGCCTCCCACTAGCCTCTGATGCTGGCCTCTCCCAGAGTATTATTCGATTTCAGTCAGACATCTTCCTGCCTTCCCAGGCTTGAAATAAGTTTCCTGTAGTAGGTACAGATATCCTCATTATAAAGGATAAAAATCCTCCCTTGCTGTGATGCCAACAAAATATATTTTACAAGAGTCAGGCTGTTGATTAAACTATGACTGCTACCTATTATTCTTCCTGATAGTATTTTGTTTGCTGATGTTTTCCCACCTGTGTGCCTCTGCTAGTGCTAATCTTAGACTGCAATTCTTTTGAGCAGAGACACTGTATTTGCTACTATGAAAATAGCTTTGAGGATCCTGATTCTACACCTTGAGTGGCTTGGAATAAACTCTCTGTCAATAGTAGCTATTAACAACGTCTTCTCCTGTGTTGTTTTTCATCTGTACTGTTCAGAAATTGCTGTCAAGATCCAAGCTGGGCAGGGGAGAGAAAATATAATGAAAGGCTTGTGGGTTGAGATAAGGGCAGGGAGAGATCACTCAAGCAGTTACTGTCATGGGCAAAGCAGAGTCAGCTTGGGGAAATTAGTTTAATTTATTGCTAATCAAATCAGAGTAGGGTAATGAGAAATAAACCCAAATTTCAAAAACCTCCCCACCACCCCTCCCTTCTTCCTGGGCTCAACTTCACTTTTGATTTCTCTGCCTCCTCCCCCTAGGCAACTCAGGGGGATGGGGAATGAGGTTGGCGGTCTGTTCATCACACATTGCCTCTGCTGCTGCTTCCTCCTCGGGGAGATCTCACACTCTTCCCCCACTCAGCGTGGCGTCCCTCCCATGGGAGACAGTGCTCTGTGAACTTCAATGTGAGTCCTTCCTATGGGCTGCAACTTTTCACAAACTGCTCCAGCATGGATCCCTTCCACAGGGTGCAGTCCTTCAGGCACACCCTGCTCCAGCATGGATCCCTTACAGGGTCACAAGTCCTGGCGGCAAAACCTGCTCCAGCATGGACTCCTCTCCATGGGTCCATGGGTTCATCCAGGAGCTGGCTCCAGCACAGACTTCCGCTGGAGTCCCTGCCTCCTTCAGCTGCATCCATCTGCTCCAGTGTGGGGTCCTCCAAGGGCTGCAGGTGGATATTTGCTCCAGTGTGGACTTCCATGGGGTGCAGTGTCTGCTCTGGCACCTGGAGCACCTCCACCCCCTCCACCTTCACTGACATTGCTTAATGTAGAGTTGTTTCACACATTCTCTCACTCCGCTCTTCTGCTACAGTTGCATATACACAGGGCTTTTCCTCCCTATTAGATATGTTATCCCAGCAGTGCTACCACCATCACTGATGGGCTCGGCCTCAGCCAGCAGCAGGTCTGTCTTGGAGCCAGCTGGAACTGGCTCTGCTGGACACAGGATAAGCTTCTCTCAGCTTCTCACAGAAGCCCCCCGCTACCAAAGCCTTGTCATGCAAACCAAATACAGCAACAAATGACTGATCCACATAAACTGACATGATCAGCCCAGTGGAAAGTTCAAAATAAGATCAACCAGAACCTACAAAATATAAAAGTTCCTTATTTTCTGTTTGAGAAAACAGTTTTGCTATATCTTTTGTTATATTTAAAAGATAAGGAATGTCCCTTATTTCCCTTATGCAAGTAGCCAGAAATAAACAAAAGAGTAGACTATTAAAATGTAATGAGCACCTGGTTGTTTGCTTCCATTTCAGCTCTGAGTTCTGAGCTGTAGAGATAAAAGGGGAAAAACCCCCAAACCTGCTAGAAATTATGTTCTTAAAGACTGAGTTT
>NW_008239767.1:610679-618032 GCF_000691975.1 Corvus brachyrhynchos
CTACAAAATCTCCCCAAAGGATGATATCTTGCTTAAAGTTTGATTATAAGAATTGAGGGTTTCATCTTAAGTGAATCTACCTAACCTCTGCCTAACATGCATACACTTAATATAAAACTTTAGGCACCTGGTCATTGCAGACAGGACTTCTATTATCAGTAACTTTCCAGGCCTCTTCCTCTCTCCTTTGGCTGTGGTGAAAATTGTGGCATTTATTGTTGGAAATGTCTTTTATTGGGGTACATTTCTTGCCTTAGCAGACTTTCTTATTGGCTTAGTACTATATGTAACATTAGGAGTTAATTTACTCCTGTCTTCTTCTGTGCTGCCCTATCAATGACCTTTGGACCAGTGGTGACAAACCCAGTAATGTAGATTGCTCTTTTACATGATTCTGAATATGAATCTGATAAAACCTCAGCAGTGCTCCCACTTCCTACATCTCACATTTACATTTACACTTTGTAAATTCCTGAGAAAAAGAATTTTTAGTTTCATGTTCTCAGACAGACCTGCAAGAGTTCAGTAGTTCCCTTCTCAAAAAGCAGCATTTTGGTAGCATTGTTCAGTCTTTGACATTTTGATTGCCAGTAAGTGCACAAAGTCTTCTGAGACACCATCCTTTGAGGAGCCATGAAACGTGGGTCAGTCAGTTGTTGACAGCATAATATTATCTGGTTGAAACAGTATGAGGAAAGCTATTCCTGGAAGCTGATGGTTGTGTGCACTCCCTTTCTTGGATTTCTTTCGTGGAAATTATTAGAGCATGTTTAGATATCCTCCTTTCCTTAAGGAAGGGAGTGCATTAAGCTTGCTTTGGAGATTTTAAGCATACTTTAAAATCATCTGCTGTCTTCTCAGTACCTCACTCCATTTTCTGTACTCAATTCTCCTTTCATTTAGAAGGGTCAGACTGCTGCTTATCAAGGATCATTTGGGCTGGAAAAGGCTGTTAAGATCATAGAGTCTAACTTAACTATTTTCAACCCCTCTGACATTCCCTGATATATCAGCAATTTCTTATTGATTGCCAATCAGATTTACGAAAAACCAGAGAAATGAAGAAACAAGTTACTTGGATGTCTAGTCACAAGCATGTTTAATATGACCTTGAGACAGGAGGACTTGATGAAATGGTTCTAACACTCTTTTGTCAAAGTCTCTATATTAGGATATATGTGAAGCTAAAGGGCACAGTTTTACTTTTTGTAATTTTAAGAACTCTTGGTGGGCACAGCCAGATGAAGGAAAGCAATAGAGAAAATAGAGGATATTTATTGAACAGTTTTAGATAATTTCAATCCTTGCATCTTGATAATAGTAGCTTATACAAGCAGTAGCTTCACTAAATTATGCAATATTCAGATGAAGGTGATTTGCAAATAGATGTGTCTCTGTAGGAAAAGTCTGTGTGTGTTACTCTAAACGCCAGAAATGTGAAAATACAGAAAATTAACAGCAAATGATCTCAGGGATCAAAAACAAATTTTGACAAAATAAGGACTAAACACCACTGTCATTTAAGCAATGTAACTATGTACATTTACAATTAAATTCCACCCACACTACTTACGTCCTGGGTAGCATTTTTTGAATATTTGAAACTTGCTGAAGAATTTGAGCATCTACCTATTGCAGGCAGAAAAAAGTAACAGGTTTTTAAAGACCCAAGAAGTGTTAGGGATCTCTATCGTGACCACAGGCCACACAATTTTACCAACTCTGACTCAAGAATTTGTGACTGGAGCAAGAATCAGGCCATAGAGGAGGAAGGCAAGCAATACATTTTATCAGCCCATCTGAGATAGCAGGAGAAAAAGCAGAAAAATCCTCAGGGACACAAGAGAGGTCTTCAGTAGGTCACACATTCTGACCCATCCCAGTTCATTCTTCCAGGTCCCTTTTTAGTCTATTCCACAGGTAAAATGCTTCCTCTGGTAAAAATTTCCATCTTTTTGAGCATGAATTTCTATGCTTTCAGTTGGTCTTTCCATGCTTCCGTCTGCTAAATTTAAGAGTACTTGGTATCGAGTGACTTGTGCCAGTGTAGTTGTTGATAGCCTGCAATCAGACAGCCTGCAGTCAAGATTCATTCTTAACCTGTTCCTACTGGTTAAAAAGACTTGCTGTCTTCAAGTCTTTCTACTCTCATGCCTCTATTTTCTGATATTTGACTTCTCAGTCCCATTAGTTCTTCCTACACCATTCTCCTGAGCTGTTTCTCTTATATAACTTGAAGTTAGTGTAAGAAGACTGACAGATACAGATAGATATCAGATATATGGTATGCACATATATAATTATATATAATAAAATTATATATCTGATAAAATATGTAAAAATATATGTGTGATATATATAAATATATGTGAAAGGCAGTCAAAAAAAGGAAGGGAAAAATCTGTTGTTCATGATCATGATGGTTAGTATAAGAACTCACATAAAATCAGAGCTGCATAATTTATTTTAAAATATGCATATATAGCCTAGCTGGTCACTAGTAAATTGCAGATGTACTCTATCATTTTATAAACTAATCCATGGAAGCAAGGTAGGGGACAATTTCAAATGGAAGCTGCACCTCCTTTGCTGCATTGGCAAGGCAAAGCCACAGGCTGACCTGATCCAGCGCTGGCACCGCTGTGCTCCCCAGAGGATGTCAGGCTGGATGACTTCCAGAGGATCCTACTCCTGCCAGCATTTCTATGCTTCTTTGCATTAATGCAGCAGGATTTCTGGACATAGCCACGAGGCATTAATAAATAGTGATGACTGAATTTTGGAAAGGTAGCTTTAGTTATCAAGGCAGTGAAGACATAGACTTGTCCTTTTAAGTATTGTATGTAAATGGGAGCAGGGACAATCACCATTTGTATTAAAATCCCAGCAGAGTTTGTATCCTGCTTTGTCATGCCACTGGCCCACACCATATGTTAACAAACTAAGGGTGAGGGTGACCTGATTTTGGCAGTGTGTTGTTTGGCTTTCAGAATGAATTACTGTAAAATCACAGGAATTAGAGAAAATAGGGATTGGGCTAACGAAGTAAGAAATATGATGGATTGCCAGGAACGTGGAAGAGCCCAGCACAAAACATTAACAGACAGCATGAATGGAAACAGCAAGCTTTTCACCCATTCAAGTGTGGTTGCAGGAGGGATACAATGTTCTGGAAAGTAAAATTGATGGATTAAACCCAATCTGCTTAGATTATTGATCAAGGAAAAGTTTTGCCTTAGCATGTATGAAAGCAAATGTTACAATTCTATTACTATTATTGTTGTTCTATTAATTATCCAATACCATTTGATAAAGATTCATTTTGTACTAGGCAAGCCCCATGGATCCTATGATTTTCATAAGAATTTTCATTTAGCAGGAATACTCCGTGTCTTTTTATGCTGATAGACCATTCATATGACAGTACAGCTCTTACTAATCTAAGGATTTAATAAAAGGTTTAATTGCAGAGGCATTTTTCTGAAAAGCAGAAGGATATTTATTTGTTCCTCAAATAGCCATGAGGAATGTTAAATTAAGAGGTTTATAGTATGAGATTTATATTGGGTTTAAAGGATACCTGGCCACTTCAGCAGAAGTGGGTTTGGAATAATGAGAGTGATGAAGTAAAGAATTGCTTCATTTGTTGCAGACAAGTCAGAAATTCGGGACTTTGGGAAGCTTGGAAATTAGCTTGAAGTAACATTTGAGTTCAGCTTCTGTCTGATAACCACCTCTCTGATGGGTGATGTGACGGTAGGGTGCAAAATGCATTTTTGTGGTGTGGGAGTCTCAGTGAAGTCCCAAACCTGTTCACCCTGTCTTGCTCCTCATTAGTGAGAACAAAAGACTCACAATCTCTCTCTAATAAGAGGAATGTGGGGTCAACATTCAGGCAGCAGTACATGTGGAGAGCCTGATCTGTGCTAATGAATGCTGTTACCATCTGTGCTGGGGCAGGACACAGGACTTGGTGCTGCACGTCAGAGTCTCTTCTGCAGCAGCAAAAACCAGGGGGGCTGCCTTAGTCTAGTTGCCTTTGCAACCAAATATTTGTGGCATACATTAGATTTTCCCTATAAAAATGTCTCTCTTGTCAGAATGATATAAAGAATCCTAATGTAAATGAGACAACCCACATTGCACACTACAGTAATGCTGATTTGTTACAAAAGGAAGCACTGCTATTCAACATGGTGTTAATGAATGGTGAAATGTATTCATTTTGAAGTGGGGAAAGGATGCCAAAGTAATTGATTAGGAAACAAGGAAAATTGAAAAGACATATTTCTTATAAAGCAATGTTAAATAGGGGCAGGAGGCTTTGGCTGCAGCTCTACAAAATTCAGATTTACTCCTCATTAAGGAAAACAATATAAGCATTATTTGCTGTCACCTAAGTTGATACCAGAAGAGTCATTTAATGATTCCTAATTAGGTTTTCTTAGATCTAAACTAGAAAGGAAAACAAAACTGCAGCACCTCAATAGTGTGGGCCATAGAAACTGATATTTTACCCTGAAAATTCTCAAGATTTTATTCTGTTTACCAATTGTCCTTCTGTCATTCTGTTCTCAGTTGCTTTTGCAATGCAATTTGCAAATTCCGGCCTTACTTTATTTAATGTAATACTTTCATATGGCAATGGCAATCACAGTCAGAAAGTAGGAAGTCATAGTGCACCACACTTGAGATTTACGTAGATGATAATAACACAGTTACTTGTAAAACAGTGAATGGAAATAAAGGCATTTCTTACTATGGTGACAAAAAGGCAGTGATGGTTTTGAGAATCTGGATATTTCTATTCATTTGAAACAGTCAGAAAATATTTCAAACCTTTGAAATAATCTAAAAAACATGAATTCCTCATGTAAGGAAAATTGTGGGTATCATAAATCATTGCTTATCTTAATCAAACTATTAATTTGTTTCTTTTGAAACTTTTATTAAGAAAAAGGAACTAACACATGCTTCAGATGTCTACTGTTTTGTCAATCTGTGCTGCTTTGGGATCCTCCTCAGAACAACAAACTGAGCAGATTTCTTTCTATGTGATTAGGAGCTTCTAGAATTCTGCACTCTTCTTCATCTCCTCCATTTAAGTGCGTGCTGTTTTGCTGAAAACTCCTCCCTCCTCTAGCCATCTCACTACTGTTTCCTCCAGGCTACAATCTCCTTGTTTCACCTTTCAGCTATATCTTTGATTTTTTTCTTCCTCATTGGCTTTTTTGCAGTCACACAATTGCTTTTAGGAAAAGTCTCCTTGGCATATGCCTAGTGTGTTCTTGAACTTTCCATCCTCTCAGGTCATTGCGTCATTCCTCTCCCTGTTCTTCCATCTGCACATTCAGAAATCAATCAGCACCGATTACCCACTACATCTACAGGGGGTTCAGAGATGCAGTTTTGAAAGAAAAATTGTGGAGGAGTTCAGACTTCAAAGGGGGTCTCATTCTGTTGGATCAATTTGGACTGAGAAGATTGGAGTAACTTACTGTTCACTGAAATGAATGCTCCCACCAGTCAATAGATGAATAACTCAAACCTTGCATGAAACATGTCATTTCAAACCAGTAAAATGCCTACTTTGACCTCTCTGGAGAAAGATAAATGGTATCGGCAAAAGCAAGAGAAGGCTGTTAATTTTATTATCATCATTGCTGGCAAATGAAGCACTGGAGGAATCTAAAGGTTCATGTTCACAATCTGGTATATTCAAATAATGCAGATGCTATCACAGAAAATTATTTAAATGCCTAATCAGCCTATAGCCCCAAAATAATAAGATATTAAGCCAAGGAATCTTTGGGGTCACATTGATTTGTTTAATAGTTGATGCACTTCATATAATCACAGCAAGCAAACAGAATTGATTTAGAGCTTCTATTTATGGAGATCAGCTCACTAGGAGTTGTAACCATTCGGTCTCCAGGAGGACTGTCTCACACTCTATTACTAATGCACAACGCAGACTGATAAACTCCTGTGATTGCTTATCCTGTTTGTGGCACCAAGAGATCTGTGCCACTGTGCTTTTCTGGTAAACTTTATGATCCTGCTTCTTTGCTTACTGTCAGCAGATCAAAACAGAGTTTCTTATTGTGGGAAGTCCAGCTTGAATAAGGAGAAATCAAAATTCAGGGGGTGAGGGAAGTTAGGAAAGCAAATTTTGAGAAGAGTGAAAGTTTGAGGATATGAAAGCAGACCACCAGAACATGTTGTTCTTAGCACACACCTAATGCTTAGGAACTCGCACATCACTAATAACAGACATATTTAAAGAGCAGTGCAAACTTCTAGTGCTTTGTTCTCTCGGATAATTTTGGAGGTTTCTTGAAAGTTTTGGAAATTGACCTGTCATTAAAACAAATATGAAATACAGAATTTTATAAACAACAGAAAAAATGTGTCTGGTATACTGTATTATGTTGTCTTCGAAACTCAACCGTAAGGGAGATACTGTAATGGGATGTACTGCTTGTCTAGCTTGGGAAAAGGGTAATGTGCACTTGTTCTTTTGTGTGCTACACCAAAAAATGCTAACACATCCAGTAGAAGCATTTAAAAAACACATTCTTTGAACTGCAGTTTGCAAAAACAACAGTTGGTGGCACTTTGAAACAATTTTTATTTCTAAATGCATTTGCTTATTGTAGGTGTGTAGAAGATTACATTAAAATATTAAATCACCAGTCTACAGTGATTCAGATTATGGTAACCACACAGAACTCATCAGCCGTCTCTGCAAGGAGCACAGACAGCTTTCTTAAACTGAATCTGAAGATCTGCATTTGTAAAAACAAGGGAAGGTGTTCAACGAGATTAATTCCTCTTAAAAAGAGTCATAGAGAAGGTACCAGAATACAAGAATGGCAAATGGAGAACAGGAAGTCACTGCAAACAGCATGGCTTGCTCTGGTCTGCAGAGGCCCTGCGGCCTGAAGCAGGATCACATGGTTCTGTGGGCAGCTTGCTCTCACTGAGATTACATTTTGAACCATTTTTGCCATGGCATTGATGTGCATGGTATGTAATGTGTATAGATTTCTGTTTTAACTAGTACCAACTAGGTAAATAGGCATTTCCCAGGATTTTAATCCCCAAGAGTGAGGATGAAGAACAGAGAGAAACTGCCATGGCCACTCTAGAAGAATCAAGCATTTATCCGTAGTGATCCTATCAACCAAGTGAAATCACACCATCTGCACAGGAACTGCAACGTGTTTGATATCACAGAGGAACCCTGGGCATTACTGGAGAAAACTGATGGTTTGAAAGATATTCTCTCTGTTATCGCACACCTTGTCTGAATACATGACATTTAAAGCAGTTGACAAGCAAAACCTCTTT
>NW_008239767.1:618242-643991 GCF_000691975.1 Corvus brachyrhynchos
TGTATTCGAGCCTTTCTTTCACGGGCCAGTTTCTTTTGAGTCATTTCAATTCCAGAAGGGGCACATCACCAGTTGGTCACAAAAAAAACCCTGAATACCAGGATGACTTGCTGCATTAGCTGTGGCCATTTGTCCAAAGAACAGAAAGACCAGACTACAGCTGGTACTTGGCAATCTTTACAGCTTGGCCAAAGGCATTTCAGTGCCTTCTGTTTTGTCTCTAATTCTTGCATATTGGAAATTAGAAGTCTCTGTCAACAGAGGGTAAGAAATCTGGAACCACTGCTGTTGCAAATTATTCCTGTTTGCCATCTTGGCCCTGAATATGTTGGTCTTGACAGTATAATCCGTAAGTGATTCTTACTTAGCTTACTAAATGACATGTTTTCCAGTTATTAGTTGTTCTTTATGTTGGCCAGTTTGGGTTCTGTGGCAAAACATTTCCCTCAGCTTCAGACATGTTTCTTGATGCATTTACAAATACGGTCTTTCCTGGGAATATTTTGCAGCTTTCCCATTTGATTCCACAGGGCAGTTTGCACTGAGGCGAGAGCTTGCAATATCCAGTATGCTAAGGCAAACCTCCTTGTTGTGAATAGTAATGCTGCCTGGCATTCTAAATTTTCCATAATGTGCTGCTAGATTGGGTGTAAGTGTGAGCTAAATACTGATTTGAAGTGTTTGCTTTCATATAGTTCTGTGTACCTCAGCTTTTGCAATGTTCTTGCTTCAGCTATATTCACGTGGTGCTCAGGCAGGCCAGCAATGCCTACAAGTTTTGTGCCTTAGTAACTTTCTGAACCCTTGATACCCCTGCACTCCCCTACCTGTAGCAGAATACTTCTTTCAGTCTGAGAGCACAGCTCTGATTCAGCTTGAGATAATGTTTTGAGGCTTTTCAAAACAGTTCTCTCCCGTGCCTAACCCAGGAATCTGTACCTGGCACATAAGAATGGTTCTTTGCTGATGCTAATGTGCCAATGCTGATGCTGTTCTCTTATATGCCTGATCTTGTGCTTGCAGAGGGTTCAGGAATCATTGTTTAGGTATTTTGTATACCTGCCTGCACAGCTGATCAATTTTCACACACTGCCGCTTTTAGTTCAGGTGTGGATGCAGAAATACCTATTTTGTGACTTTTCGTGACTGCAGATAGACTTATGACCCACTCTTTATCTTGGCTGCTAACCAAGGTAGTAATTTTGGGCTCAGCAGTTACTATCCTTCCATTACATTTCTGACCTGCAGGCTTGATTGTTTTTATTATGCTAGGTATAATTCTTTTGGTCACATTCTCTCTTTGAGCAGCTGTATCAGCTGTACAACTGTGTACCTGTTATTAATGCTGGCTCTGAAGTGCCTGTAGATGTAAATCAGTGTCCCCACCAGGAATTTCTGTCATTATATTAAATGAACTGGATCATGTTCATCCTCTGTTAGCCCTTCTTTCTCTTTGTCCTTTCTTCTCATTCCTTCCTCCCTAGGCCAGGTGCCAAAAATGCTGGAGAGGCAGTATCTCAGCTATCAGCTTAAATCGTCAAACTGGCATCCACCTCTTTCATTTCAGGGAGCACTGTGATTGAAATTCCTTTTATTTTAGGCAGTGGTAGTATTTTAAACTCACAACTATCTAAAGAATTGGTGATAATGCTGAACTGCTTCGCTGTGAAGGGGTGGTTACAGACCAAGTGAGGAAATGTTTGCATAAATACTATGTAGGCAGATTCCCACCTAGAAAAAGCCGCTGTTTCTGCCAAAATATTCAGAATCTCTCTGGCATCCACCACAAGACAATTGTCAGACTTTATTGGTCTGATCAGGAAAGGCTTTTGCTTTCATTTGGTGCCAACATATTTCCCTGACAGTGATGTGAGAGGGGACCAGATGTGTTTGTTGACCATGGAGATGCCTACACAGGGAATCTCTTTCCTTCTTCTTCAGCAGAGGTGAGTGAAAGTCTGCAGTTGCTCCCAAGGAGGCTGGGTTGACAGTGTGCTCAGTTTCTATCACCTCTCCAGGCTGCATGAGCTGGCATCAATGCTTAAGCATTGCAGGTGGCAGAATCGGTGAGTCCCGGCTTTGCTCTGGAGCCAGAGCTCTGAGATATGAACCCCATGTCCCAGCTGGGGAGGCTCAGCTTGAACTATGCTTTGTGCCACATTTCTCTCTTTTTATCAACAAGGTTAAAAATCAGGGATTTCAAGGACACGGGACTCCCAAATTCCTGTTTAACATTTTGTTAACTAGGTGAAAAGTAAAACTCTGACTCTTCATTTACTAAACCAGAGAAACTTTATTAACTTGATGCACACTTCTGTTTTGTCAGGCTTTAGGGGGTAATAGCAGGGTAGAGCAGAGAATATAGATTCTAACATTTCTATGTGGACCTGGCTGTACTTGTTCATGGCTAACTTCCAGATGTGAATGTTCAAACTCTGGGTCTGGAGTGGGAGATGTGCTTGTTTTTGTTCTAAAGGTGGAGCATTACAAAGAAAGTAGGACTCCAGTGATGCATGCTTCAGTCCTTACAATGTTTTCCTTTTTCAATTTTTATCAACTAATCAAGAATATTCAGAAGCCTAGGGATGAGGCTAAAAGGGAAATGCTGACTGGACACAAAGATGGGACTGGTTTGCCTCAGGTAAGCGATGGTTTGCAGTCTGAGTTATTGGCAAGGAGAGCAGTGAGGCACACTGTTATGTGGTAAGGCTAAGGGGAGTGTTTTCTGAAGGCTGACTGTGGTGTTGCTGACCTTATCAAAGGTTTTCTTATACCATACTAAATGTGTAAATTGAAGTTTATCAGACAACAAAAAGTGAAATGCGAACTCTTTTGATTTGTTAATGGGGAATTGCTGCACAGCATGGCTCATAAGCAGTGTAGCAAGTGTCACAAAGCACTCAGAATGAGAGGAAAAGCAGAATTATCCTTTGGCAGATGGAGCTATTGGGCAACTGAGCATTTCTCATGTAGGAAACCTTTCATACAGAGTCAGCATTGATTGGTTTGTTTGGTTTCAGTGTGAAAAGATTTTCTCAACATTCATATTTTTTCCAGAACTGATACTTAGTTTCTCAGCCAAGTCCTCAACTGCTGTGTTCTCTGTCTGAAAGTATCTAAACTCTTTGTTGCACCCTCCCAGCAATCTGTTCTGATGCATATCTCCCTGTGCAGGTGATACCAGAGATGTGTTTGGCTTTTGCAGAACCTGGAATGAAATACAGAGTTCTTTTTCCATTTCATCAAAAATTCAGCTGCCAAGGCCAGAATCTTCATTACCCCACTTTAGCATGCATGAATGCTAAATCCATTATTTATAGGCAAGTTTCTGATGATGACTATTTGTATGTCATTGGTGGAAATTCGCCTATGTGCTCCCTCAGAAATAGACTGGCATTATATAACTTCACCTAACCAGCTTTAATACTATCAGAACATGTATGCAGTGCAGCCCAAAAAGAAATTAAAACATTTTTATGGAACATTTATTTTCAGGTAGCAGCATATGTTACGGTTGTAAGTCTGAAAGTATTAATAGCTGACTTATGAGGTGACATGTTTTTATCACTTACTCTTTGGGATCCAGTCTTAATTGTCAAGAAAACAAGCCACTAATGTTGTGCCAGTAAAATAACACAAAGAAATAATAGCTGATTCTTATAAGTGGTCATACATTAAAAAAACTAGAACATCTTCTTCGAAAAAAGAAAACTGTCTACGGAATGTGTAGACCTAGCCTTAGAAAACATGCTCCCAAGTCCTGTTGTCTCATCTGCAAAGGATTTCCTTCCTGGGGGTGCAGTGGCCCTGTCCTTGAGGGCTGCTCACACAAGTAAAGGGCTGAGTGATATCCAGTTGTCTCTTGTCTATCTAAAACCCGAACAAGAAAACAAACAAGTCATTTGCATAGAAGAAGGCTTTAAAAAAAGACCCAATTAAACAAACAAAAAACCCACACACATATGAACAATATTATGAGTTCTGTTAATCCCACTGAGCCCAAAAGGTCAACAAAAAAAACCCTGAAAAAGCTTCTGATGTCTCTGAAAAAGCACAGGTTTTGCAGACACTGACAGATTTTTCATTTCACTTGTCTACTTGGGTGAGACAGTCACTCAAAAATGGGATCAATGACTTTCATCAATGCCTCACCCAATATTGTGAAAGGTCATCTATCATTGTCTCCCAGCGCTAGGGTAATTTGCAAACAGACATTCCTTGTGTTGGAGTCATGCCCAGAGGGTTTTAGCAGGAAGGGAATACCTCTCTGCTGGTCAAGCACAAGATAAAATAGTCCACACTTACTGCTGAAACAGGAATGAGTTGTGACAGGAGTAAAACACAGGCACCAAAGGCTTGAGAGGGAAGGGCTGAGTGAAAATAATGGCAGAGAAATGGCCAAGTAAGGAGGGCCTTTGAGCCACTGTTCCCTGGGGCTGAGAAATGTCTGTACAGGGTAGCTCATTAGAAGACCAAAGCTGTTTCCAGCACCAAAAGCAATAAGTGGATTTTTTAGAGGAGTTGGTGACTGAATATTTCTGAAAATCTCCTTATAACTTGACTGTGGGAGCCACAAGCTCCTAACTGCTACTGAAAACATGGCTTTTGCTTAGCTGTTAACATGGAAGCTAAAGCCACCCAAAAGACTCTGTTTTGGTATGGCTGTTTGCAGTGTGAGTCAATGCATGTTCCTCCTCCGTGTCCAATACCAGACCCTGTTGTGCCCTAAATGTGGGAATTACTGATGTCATCAAAGGTTAATAGCTAAAGAAATAATTTCATTTGTAAGTACCCCCAGCTGACAAGCTGTTAATCATATCCCAGGAGAGCTTGCCAGCTTGCATTTTTGAGGACGCAAGGAAATGTTATTGCCTAGTATTTGTTTTATATCACAGTGTAATGAGACTTGGTGTCTTACTATTTTATATATTGTTCAGATATTAAATATAGCAGTGCCTCTCTTGAGGTGTTACTCTGCTTTGGTACAAATTTCAGGAAAATGGCATAAATTTATTATAGTCCATATATAGAAAGTTCTGATCTTTGATCAGGTTGTTAAATTGACTCATGTGCCAAGGGAAAAAAAATGCTTGCAAATGAAGATAAAAAATGAAATTAAATTGAGATTCACAGGATAGGATGGAAAATCAGAACTTAAAATTAAACATTACGTCCTGAATATTATATTAATAATTATAATTGCTTTAAGTATAGCATATCTGGCATAGTGGTATTGTTGTTTTGCTTTAGGAACACATTTAATTTCTCAATTGTCTCCTGAAAAACATTTTCAGTGAAGTCAACATAAGACTATAATCAAGAAGGAATCCAAAATAATACAATCCCTTTCATCAAATGCCATGAAATGTTTATTGTCTATGCTGTGTGCAAGTACATTCATCTGACTGTCACCAGGATGCAGATACACCACAGGATAGGTAATGAAATTGTTTGAGTTGCCTTATTTCCAAATTCCTCATTAAATATTTCTTCTTTTATGAAGAAATCTTCTGTAAAACTGGAGAAAGCAACAAGTATGAGATACTGCCAAAGCAACACCAACTCCTCTGCACAGATTGTAAGAATTTTACATTTCTTTACATTCATTGTGGATAACTAAAGCTGTGATACCTTGCAAATAAGGAAGTATTGTGGCAAATCCATCAGCTGAATCCTTGGCTCACAGGAATAACTATATTCCAACAGTTATATAAGCTGAGCTGGACTTAGTTCTATTCAAAAGTTACAAATAAAAAATAGATGTAAAAGAGAGCAGATAATGGAACTGTACCTTGCACATACTCCTTTAGGCCAGTGTAAGTGTGAATATGCTATAGCAAATGGACTATGAATGTTGCTGTCTTAGATTCTTAAATACATTAGATTCATAAGTTAGGCCTATAAGTGAGTTACTGTTGGGCTAGTAAATTATATAAGAATTTTTTGTTAAATTGTTTAAATTAGTCTATCAATTATGTGCTGTTAAGTTCAAGTACTGTTAAAAACTTTAAGTGTATACTGTTGGTCAAGTCCTGGGCTAAGTTTGGCAAGGGGGTCCACTCCGAAACTTACGATTCAACAGGAGTGTCTCCCTTATTCCTTTTCATCCTTACCCTTTCCCATCCTTACCCTTTTTCTATCCCCAGCCTCCACATAAATAATTTTAGGTCGATTTTATGTTTAGATTTATTGATTTTAATCTGATCATTTTAGTCTGATTTTCCTCTATGTGCTTTAGCCGTGTATAAGTAATAGAGTGAACTTTGCCAATGAACTTTGTCATACTTTCTCTTTTACATTGAACCTGCTTTTGCTGGTACATTTGCTGGGGCTTCATTGAGCAACTTCAAACACTCATTCACAACAGTCTTGAAATCCTACATGGTTCTTCAAAACAGAAGTTCTTCACAATGCAGTTATTAAAGCCTTTTAAAGATAAATGAATGGAAGCCTGAATCTACATCCCAGTTCTAGTTCCAAGATGCCAACTCAAGTTAACATTGTTAATCTCCTATTTTGTCAATATGCATCTACTAAAACATGAAGGTCAGTTTTAAAAATAAGAATCCAGTTATCTCCAAAACTGAGTAAGTAATCCCAAACTGATGTTTGAATAATTCAGCAACTTTAAAAAGAAATTTATTAGATACTTCCAGATATAGAAAATCCTTATGTACCATAAATTTAAATTGCCTAAGAAAATTTGCAACAAATACCATAAAACTCTTAAGAGAATCCTTCACCATTGCACCAACATGTTGTCCAAGAGGATTTTCTTTGAGGAAGTTAGAGGTAAGAACTTTTTATTTAATCATGAAAAATTTATTGCAATGTTAACTACAAAGAGCCCACTCCTACTCCATAACCATTAAAATGCAGGAAGTCACCTATTCAATAATGCAGAATTGTTGTGTATTAAAAATTTAAATCTATAAATATTAATAGAACACAGGTCAGTCTCTTAACGAACAGAGGTAGTTGTATACACAGCTATTGTTGTAAGCCTTAAGGGGTGTTCATTAGTTATGACAAAGAGAAAAACAGATATGTTAAAAAGCAGTTGTCCAAAAAAGGAAGTTTTGTTCCTTTTTTTCAGATGAAAGACAAGAACAATAAATCCTATACTAATCCAAGTGTCTGTGATTGTCCTTTGGGAAGGCAAAGTTCCTATTTCAATCTAACAAGTCAATGTGTTGGAGTCAGCTTTACAAGGGCATGGCATAAAGGGTTTATAAGCAACAGCAGCCAAAGTCACCTTCTGCAGCCTTGCTCCTTTACACCACTTTGGCTGTTTCAAGAGGTCAGAAACATGATATTGCTTTTCAAGGGATGGAAAAGACCCGGACAGTGTATGCCAAATGTATCCACCATCCACAGAGAAGTGATTGCCATGAAGAAAATTCCCAGCTTATCACAGTTTGGATATTTATAAACCCCAGGAATGAGGAAGCTGAGGGGGTTGTGAGAGGGCTTTCACTAATGCCCATTGGCATAAAGCAAACTTGAAGTACTTGAAGCGACATCTAGCTCCTCAGCAGTGAATCCTCTCAGATGTAGTCAGCTCTTGTAGTAGATATTTGTGGCCCTTCCCAGCCAAAACCAAACTGGCCTCCCTCAAGCACTCTCCAGCTCCGCCAGGGTAGCTAGTTAGCAACACACAAGTGGTGGTCTGTATCAGAAGCATGGATGTGACCTGACAGCAGAGCGGAGCTTGCACAGCATGCATAGCACAGGTCTGTCCAGGCTGTGTCTGGAGAAATGTGTTTCCTTCTTTACTTGCAGCTCTGAGCCACTCCTAAGAAACCACTGGAACATGGCCATGCTGTTATACAGCCTTATCTGTGTTTGCCACACTGGTGGCACTGTGTAATGTTGCAAATGCAGGAACAAATAGATGTGTCTGCTGCCTGCAGCTGAAGGGTGAGGTGTGGGTGGCTGAGTGTCCTCTCCAGCTCCTGGGGACAAGTCTACTGTTTGGGGTCAGAGGCGATGGGACCCCTACCATGCTGCTGTGCCCACGGCTGTGCCATGGTGCTTTGCTCTCAATCTGGAATTTCCCCTGAGATAACAGTGACCTTGAGCCTGTCTGCACCTGGGATTAGGAGCATGTGAAGGTGCTCCACAGTGTACACTGGAATAGGCTGCTGAAAAGGGTCAGCATCCCATGCTCTTCTTTGACAACCTTTCCCATTGCCACTGTCAGAAAGAGAAATAGGAATAGACAGACTACTAGTCTGTCCCACGAGGGCATCTTTCATGTTCCTATTTCCATCCCTTACCTGATCCAAAATATCCCTCCCCAGCTTTGTAAAAATACAAATGAAAAAATGGGAGCATTTTTATTTTTCTTACAGGCTGTCAGTTCTTCCTCCTGTCCCCCTCAGGTAGAGCAGTAAGAAACTGCAGGCTAGAGCATAGGAATAATTCTCTGACATGCCACAGGGAAAGCTGATCTCCTCACATGCATTGTCCTTTGGCACCACATCAGGAAAGCACATCTGTTTTCACCATTTCTCACACCGGCAGTGTTGAACACTTCACAGTGCTCTGCAGGGTGCTCCTCCAGCCCTGCTCCCTGAGGGAGCACCTGCAGCCAGAGGAGCCACCCCATGGCCTCCCTGCTTCAAACCATGATTTAATATTAGGGCTAAATTCAATTTTAGACTAATGGCAGTCATAAATATTATCACAAGACCAGTGGAACGAGGAAAATACAAACTTGGTGAAGACAACACTTCAGTTAATTAAATGTTTTGAACTTAGAAATAGTGGTTTGAAATAGAATGTTTGTTAGGCAATCTGGGCCTGTTTAGAAATACTGCATTTAGTTGAGTCTGAAACTGAAAAGCCATTTCCTAGCTGTGTGTTTGTCCTAAACTTCTTCATCTGCATTTCTAAGGGCTCTTGATATGCTACTTTGTCGAATGCTCCCTGCTTTTAATGATGTGACAGCTCTGCAAAAGATTGATGGCTGCTATTAATATATCAGGAACATTCAGGTCCCATCTGTATATCTGACTGTCTCAGAATAGAAATGGAAAAGATTTGGGTACATAGAAATAGAATAGATCTGCCACAGCTAGTGCCATATCTCCTTTCTCCTGAAATTTTGCCCCTCTTAGGATGACTATTTCTATCCCATTGTTACATTTATCCCATTTCTGATTCCAATCTTTTGAACTCTGTAACACCAAAGCCAAACATGGCATGAGTTTTCTAACTTGGACCTTGGCAGGAGAAAGAATTCAGGATGTAGCAGTAGTTAATAATTTTGAAGTACAAGGTTAAGTAGTCTGAGGTTAGAGAGGAAGAGACCAGCAAAGCACTTCTTATTGATTTGATAAGGACAAGCCAAAAGTATTCATTTGTAACCAGCATCTGTGCAAAAAAAGATATAAAAACAACATTAAAACAACATCTTTTGTATGTTTTACCCTGGATTGCTCCCAGGACTTCTCAGTTTGTTCCACTTCACTATTCATTTTCACACACTCAGGTTCATACCATCTCATGTAACTGTGCTTGATTAATACCATTGCCGTTTTTTATTTCATCATCTCTTTAATTAACTGATAGGCTTTTTGTTCTTTCATCAAGTAATTGGATTTTTTTTTCTCAATTTACAGTCTTTTAGAAGCACTGAACCTGGTTGTTCCTTATGTCAAGTCTCTTGCCCTCATTTCCTTTCTTTATTTTTTCTTTGTTCTTCTCCTTTTCATGACACATTGTGGTTTTTTAGATATTAATGATTGTCATATGTTTATTGTTGGACAATTATCATTAATAAATCCAGCTTTATCATTCTGTGTGTGCTCACACAAAGAGTGTGGGCATGGAAGAAAGGAGGATGTGGCCTTCCTTTTATGGGTGCTGCTTTATGGACAGAAATTCCCTCATCTCCAGAAAGCAGACAGAAATGTTTAGTGTTGGCTCCCTAGAGAGACTCTGAGAGTATTATCTGGGGAACCAAATTTCCTGCTAACAAAACCAGTGGGATTGCTCCAGGAAAAAATGCGACCTAGTGTCTGTGCGGTATTTCAAAAGTGCACATTTTTGCATTCTCAGCATTTCTCCTTTCAGAATAATACAGGGCATCTAAAAAATACCAGTCTATCACTCTTTTTGGGCTAGTTGATGGCTTCAGTGATGAAAGTACAAAACTTGCAATTAATCTGAGGAGTTTTATTCTTTTGTCCCTTATGGGGGCTTTTGGTTAATTGAACTATATTGTCCTTTAGCTGTCACCTGTCACCAAAACACCACCTAACACAAAGGAGAACATTGAGAGAGATAGGCTTAGTCTCCAAATCTATATAGACTTCTTAGTGATGGCCACACATTGTATTCACAGTTTTGCATGGCTTCTGCTTCTGAGCTGGAATGGCATCTCCTCAGCATCTGCCCTGTCTTTGCAGGGTAACAGGGCATAGCTAAACCATGCCTTGGGTTTAACAGGCTCCAGTTGTGTATTTCACTAGAAAGCAAATCTACATATGGATATATATATATAGTGACAAAAAGAAGCAAAATGAACACATTATTATGTAAGGTTATAAATACTAAGACATTTTCTTTGGAGACAAGAGAAGACATGCTTACCTATGTGTCCTAGGTACAGAGGCATAAATGCTGAAACTTTTGCATTTGAGCATGTATCACAGCAACAAAGCAGAAATTCTGTGTGAGGAATATCTGTAGGTTTACTGTATAATAGCTTTTATTTAAAATTTATCTGCAGTCCTCCATAGCATTCACAGTGATTTACAGGATTCCATTTATATGCTTTTTACAATTTACCCTATTTGTTGTAAGCACTGAAAGTTGGCTGGAAACTATTAATACCTATTCATCAGAGTATTTTGTGCAGAAGTCATATGGTAGCTAATGCTAATGCTTTTGGAAGAGATTTGTATCTATATACATAGTAATTCCTCAAGCAATATTCGGAGTTGATTCAAACAAGAGAGAGAAGTGATTTCTTCTCTTTGTCATTTACCATGAACAGAAAAGTCAATTGCATAGTATGCAGCTACCAAGGCTTACTTGACCAGCACTGGTGATAATAAATGAGAAGGGGAACAAAAAATCCAGGTTGCCATCCATTTGCAAAGGCCTTTTTTAAATGGTTAAATATAAAGCCATCTAAACAATTTTGGCATTAGAAAAAATTTCCAAGGAGACAAAAAGAAAAAAGAAAGAAAAAGTAATGTGAAGCATGATAAAAACAGATTGTTCCCTCCTTTCCATATTTGAAAGTAACATTCCAGCCATAGATCTATACTGTCAGGGACAGGTAAGACTTTTAAAAAAACAAACTCATGCAGATTCTCAAGTACATTTCTTTTTTAATGCTTTGGACAGAGACAAAGTGGTATTAGATTTCAGTAAGCCAAACACTATAGTTTTGTCATGTCATATATACAATATAGTAATAGAGTTTTTCTAAAGAATATTATCAATTTACAATTAGAGAAACTGTTACAATTAGATGGTGGATTGACTAAGCCTAAAAATGTATACTCTTGCAACAGTGCTGATGATCTTCAACTCAATAATTGGATGGATATTAGATCAGCAAAGAGGGGTCCATGGCACATGCTTTGTGATGTGTGTGTGCCATGCATGCACATCTTACATAATTTAGTTTCTTCAAACTGTAAATTAGTTGCTGTTCTCAGAAGCACTATATCAGATTGCCTGGTGAAGGATCCAAGAGGTTTTCCATTACAGAAATCATCTATACTGCTGCTTTCTCCAGGCGAAATTCAAACTGTGGCACGCAATGGTACAAGAAACTATATTTTGTGCTGGCTTCTAGAACTGGCTGGGTCATACCTTTACTAAGCAGAGTATATATATGTATACTCTATATTCTAGAGTATACCTGGAATATAGTTTGGTATTTAGCTATGTGGGACTAACATCAAATTGTGCTTCCTGGGCTTACTGGAAAATGTACATGTAAGAGGCTAAGAGAGTTTAGTTCAACCTGATGTGACGCTGTCCTTGTTGCCCAGCTCTTCTCTCAGCTGTACGACTCATATTACAGTATGGTAACTGCTAGTGTGGTCTGACAGAGTCTGTGCCACTACTGTAAATGCTCTGTTTTTCTGTGTATTGCCATTGAGAAGTTTAATGGATCATTGCATATTAGATTTTATGCCTGTGGTTCATATAATTTTGTATCTCCAGCTCAGATACAAATACACTTAATTTTAAGTTTCTGCATTTTACCAAAGATTAAAATGTCACTGTGAACAATTATACCATTGTCTTGATTAGATCTTATGAATGTATTCCTGTTAGCCAGTTAAATAACTCTCTTAAAATAACAATTGGCATACATTTTTTCAAATTTTTAGGGAGGTATTACCATGAATAAAACCCCTCAGGAACACATGTCCCTACTGTAGTGTTCAAAATTCTTTAATTTCAATGACTTCTTATCTCAAAATTCAGGACAAAAGAGCTTGACTGAACACATTTTTAAGCTTCTAGAACGTCTAACCAATTTCAAAATTCTTAGAACTGGCCTTGTTTGTCACCTCTAATATTGTCACAGATTCATAGAAAATCAGAGGAGGAAAGTCCTTCATGGGGTCGCTTAGTCATTTAAACAGAATCAGGAGCTATCACTGAGCTCAGTGACAGAAAATCACCTTAGGAAATATAGCTCCTGGTGCTGAAAAATTGCTCATTATAAATAAGTTTTTAGAAGGGTTGGGTTTTTTGTTCTACAGAAAGATATTTCTCAGTTTTCATTTTTCATGCTTCCTGTACTACACAGTGGATGCAGCATTTTTCCAGATGCCAGGTTTTTCAAGTCAAAACTACTTTTCCCTTCTAGCCAGCTGTAGTCTTTCAGGGTACCCCAGGGTCACAGCAGAGCTCTGCTTCTCAGAGCATTCTGTTAACGCCCCCAAGAATAGCCCAGTCTGTAAACATCCAATTTTTCTCATGTTTATGCCTGAGTGAGGAGCCCATCCACTTAAGAGATGTGCTAATGGGGGGGAAAAATGAACAACACTGACCAGTGAAAAAAAATGGCAGCTTTGATTGCTTAGTGATTCCTCTTGGGCTTTTTTCTGTGTAGTTTCTTCAGAGAACAAAAGTTTTGTTCTGTGCTGAATAATCTACCTTGGAGTTTAAACTCACCATAAAGCAGATTTGCTTTCAAGTGTATACTGTCATTCATTTAGCTCCCTCTTGCCATTGCACTGACATGTTTAACTGCCTCTGCCTTGCAAACTCTCTTGAAGATTTTTGTTAAGCTTGTACTCTGCTTATTGCATTGCTATTCCTTGCTCTGGGGTGCAGCTGGTACTTGTTGCTTTGAACATCTTTGGCTTTGTAAAATTCTACCGATCCTTTCAGGCTGGGGGAGAATCAAGCATTGAGACCATTCTGTAGTGTGCTAGGACACCTTGTTCAGGCTTGCAGAAGTCTGTGAAAATCCATATTCAAACATAATTTAGAAACTTCTGGTTGCTAATCCTAAATTAAGCTGGTAAAGAGCTCCTAATGGAACAGAAACTCTTCCATGGAAAAAGCTCAACTCAGGGTGCAAAAGACATGATGTATGGCAGTGCTGCTCTCCTCTTATGAAATTTTTTTGTCTAGCATAGTTGGCAGCTCCTCTGCTTGTTCTGGATTTATTGCTACCTTTGAATCCATCAGAACGGCAGTGCTGGTAGCTGCTAATTACGCAGTGGCTTCAGGTTGTCGGGTTTTGATGGACACTGTACACCAAAGTCTCTTACACCTCATTTTCCAGTCTGACTGAAGTCTCCTACCCAAGCCCAGATGGAATAGATTTTGTGTCCTCTGCATTAAATTTTAGAGTTCATCTGTAGAAACTTTGGATGATATGTGATTAACTGCAGGACTTTCATTTTGCTGGAAAGTTCGCCTTGTCTGTAAGACTCCCTGCATTGGCATGAGGGATGTTGACTATCATTTAGTTGCTATTTCTTCTATCATCATTTGTTACACTTTCAGCTTATTCTTGGACTGGATCCATCAAATTCAGGAGTTTATCAGTACGTGACATCTGCCTAAAGAAAATGTACAGAAAACATTATTCTTTTTTTTCATTATCTAAATGCCAAATACGCATTTTTCAGTGATGGCTCGGAAAAGCCATATACAAATTTCAGCGACAGTAATGATCAGAGGGCTGGAGCACCTCTCCTAAGAAAGCACCCCTCCTAAGAGGGCTGAGAGAGTTGGGGCTGTTCAGCCTGGAGGATGAAGGATCCTAGGGAGACCTCACTGCAGCACTGCAGAATAAAGAGAACTACAAAAAAACTGGAAAAGGACTTTTCACAAGGGCATGGAGTGGTAGAACAAGGGGGGATAGCTTTAAACTGAAAGAGGGCAGATTTAGATTAGCTATTAGGAAGAAATAGCACTGGCACAGTTGCCCAGAGCAGTTGCGGCTGCCCCATCCTTGGATCTGTTCAAAGCAAGGTTGGATGGGGCTTTGAGCAACATGGTCTAGTGGAACATGTCCCCTGCACATGACAGGGAGTTTGGAAACTAGATGGTTTTTAAGGTTCCTTCCAACCCAAACCATTTTATGATTCTATGATTCTGATTTATTGTTTCAGAGTTGTATAGCATTAAGGATACAGAAGTATATTTGGCGTGTGATAAATCTTTTGGCATAGTCATCCAGAGCTCATACATTTTTGACTCGTGCTACATTTGTTGACATTGTTTCTGGCTTCTAAATAATTTACTTTAGTTTCCACATACAGCCTCATTTGAAGAATATAGTTGAATGAAAATATAACTACGTGCAGTTAGAGCCTGTTAACTAATCACATTCCTTCAGGAAAGGATAACTTAGCATTTTATCACTGAAATTTGTAAGGAAATACCTGAGTAAGCATTTAGCAGTAGAAAAATGCCACTTTCATTAGTGCATGGAGTGAAAGGATTTGGGAGGTTTGGGTTATTTTTAGAGGGGGGCAAGCCAGGTGCTGCTGCATATAATGGTTGCCTGGTAACACATCTAGGATTACAAGATAGCAGGGTCATTGATGTAGGCTTATTTCATCAGTAGAAGAGAAAAGAAAGAAAAAAAACCCAAACCCACACCGGCAAACTGTTCCTTGGCAAAGTAGTGTTTTTCAGTGCTTTGTGAGCAATTCAGTAATGCCAAGCTTTCAGAAATATATGCTCTAGGAATAAAAGACCAGAATAGAGGCTTGTTAGTCATTGCTTTTGTTGTATCAATAAGAAAGCCAGTTTTGCCTTTGGGCTTGGATTAGGTTTATTTTCATTTGCCTTGCATGTCAGTTTACAAATACTCAAGAAGCTTTACAGGATTCTCTTTATGCTGTTCTACTTTAATAAATATTTGTTGATATTTTGATTGTAATATCTTTGGAGCTGATCCTAAGAGGATAACTGATACTGAAAGCAAAAATTATTTACTAAGATCACTCGTATTCAGCTACTACCTCTCATCGTTAAGAGTGGCAGATTAGGTTCTACATAGCTGTAGACTGGTGAGCTTTTGTATGCATGTGTATTTAAAGCTATATTTAGGTGTTCAGTTGCTGAAAAAATACCCTAATTTGCACAGTCATTGAGTACTTACAATTGTTTGTCATGGGCATTTTTGATCCTCATAATGCCTTGGTTTGGGCAGCCTTCAACAATTTTGTCATCAAAATATGCTTGAAATTGTTGGTTAGCAAATATAGTTGTCACTGCCATATTTCTTCTTCCACTTTTTTTTCTCTGAATATGTCCTACCTTTCTGCCAAAAACACTTCTCCAGCCAAACTGGGGACAGCTGCAGAAGTTATTTGCAAGTGGCTTCTCAGAGGTACAAGTTCATCCTTTGAAGTCTTTCAGCTTTCCCAAAATCTTTTATTCCAGTGAGGGCTGGGAACTCATCCTACATCATATCTTGTTTGTTGTTGTTTCTTTAAAGCTCTGTTGTAAACAGAAATCAATAATGACTGATGATGAAACAGACTGGCTCTTGAGTTTCTTGGGCAGTAATATTAATATTCCTGGGGTTTGCGTGTATGGAGTCAGCCTGTCACCTCACAGCTGTGACCTGAGCTGAAGCACAGCACAATGAATGACAAAGAACCTTGTCATAGATTTGGCAGGGGGAGGGAGGGATTCTCTTTTGCTGCCTTCTGGACTCTTTTCATAAGGAACTGAAGATACAGTCAAACCGGGGGAGTATTACCTTCTAGTGCAAATATCCAGAAGGATCAGCCTGCAAAAGAAGGGTAATCTGTCCTAGGCCCAGGCCCTATAATTCTTTTCATTTCAGGAGGGTGGAGGAGTGTGTGTGAAGAGTCATATTTTTGTTTCCTGATCTATCCTCTTGTTTGATGCGTGCTTGTGTGTTCATAGAACCATTCAGGTTGATAAAGACCTCCAGTATCATCAAACACAATCATGTGAACTAAACCATAGCACCAAATGGCATGTCCAGTCATTTCTTGAACACCTTCAGAAATGGTCACTCTACCACTTCCCTGGGCAGTCCATTCCAATGCTTGGACACTGTTTCAGTAAAGAAATTCTTCCTGATGTTCAACCTGAACCTCCCCTGGCACAGTTTGAGGCCATTTCCTCTTGTTCTCTCACTGGTTGTCTGGGAGAAGAGAACAACCCCCACCTGGCTATACCCTCCTTTCAGGTAGCTGGAGGGAGTGATAAGGTCTCTCCTGAGCCTCCTTTTCTCCAGGCTAAACACCCTCAGCTCCCTCAGCTGCTCCTCACAGGACTTGTGCTCCAGACCCTTCACCAGCTCTGCTGCCCTTCTCTGGACACACTCCAGCATGTCAGTGTCTTTCTTGAAGTGAGGAGCCCAAGTAAAATCATTTTCCTGGTCCTGCTGGCCACACTATTGCTGATACAGGCCAGGATGCCACTGACCTTCTTGGCCAACTGGGCACACACTGGCTCATGTTCAGCCTCTGTCGACCAGCACCCCCAGGTCCTTCTCCACCAGGCACCTTTCCAGGCACTCTGCCCCCAGTCTGTAGCACTGCAGGGGGTTGTTGTGACCCAAGGGCAGGAATCTGCAGCACTCCATCTTATTGAATCTCATACTGTTGTCTTCAGCCCATTGATCCAGCCTGTCCAGATCCCTCTGCAGATTCTTGCTGCTTTCCAGCATATCAACACTCCCACCGAACTTAGTGTAATCTGCAAACTCACTGAGGGTGAGCTTCAATCCCCTCATCCAGATCATTGATAAAGATATTAAACAGAACTGGCCCCAGTACTGAGCTTTTGGGAACCCCAACAGTGACCAAGCACCAACTGGATGTAGCTCCTTTCACTCCCACTCTCTTGGCCCGGCCATCCAGCAGGTTTTTAAGCCATCAAAGACTGCACCTGTCCAAGCCATGGGTTGCCAGGTGGTCTGGGAGAATGCTGTGGGACCCAGTACCAAAGGCTTTACTGAAGTCCAGGTAGAAAAAATCCACAGTCTTTCCCTCATCCACTAGACAGGTCACCAGATGATTAAAGGAGATCAGGTTAGTCAAACAGCACCTTCCTTTCCAAGGTTCCTTGACTCCACTGGAAGATGTTGATATCATCAGTAGTTTGCCATATCTGCTAGGAACAATTTCAACATCATATATGGAATGTACATACATATTCTTGTGAAAAGGAAAAGGAATAAAATAGGAGAATCACTGATTTGAGCTATTTTCTAACATCCCATTGCTACTTCTCTTTAAGTGGTGACCTGCATTCTCCCTGAAAAGCAGAACTTACTCCCACTCACCCTTTCTTCACAAGATAAATCTTGATCCTTGCACACCACTCATGTTTGTGCCATGTTTTGATCAATATGAAATTGCAAATTTTGATTGACAATATTTTATCAGTATGCGTATGTAAACACAAAAATTCTACCTTCATTATAAAAAGGAAGCAATTAAACCATTGCTTCATCCAGGTATCATCATTCCATCAGTCCAGATTTTCTCTATTGGAAGTTTTGTGGTTTGTACTTTTGGTTTCTGCTAACAAAAGCCTTTACTTTTAAAATTTGCTTTGTTGGTTTTTTTTTAATGAGCATCCTTTAAGGTCTCATTCCAAACACTATTTCATAATTAAAATAAATAGGAGAATCTCTTCCCTGCTTTCCATCTCCACAGAAAATAGAAATAAAAAGAAAGTTTTTCTCTTGAGTATTCCAAATCTTTTAATTACTGTCTCAAATTTGATTTAGGTTTTTTTGTTGTTGTCGTTGCTCAAAGTAATTTTGCTTGCCAGCAATTAGAGATAGGTGTTGTGCAAAAACACTGGGGGAAACCTCAGCAAAATTGTTTCCATGGTGTTTAGTCAGATCTGCATAACTGTTGCTTAGTGAGGAAAACAAGACAAGGGTACTCAAAAGCAGGAAAACAGGAGTCACTTGAAGTTCTGGGTTTCAAACTGGTCACACCTTCCATCCAGCCTGCTGAGGTGTTGTGCCACAGCATGGCTGGGGTATTTTACCAAAGTGAATTTGTTCAAAATTCTCAGTCTGAATGCCAGATTATTATATTATTCTGTTTCCTTTTTACTTTGATAGTTATAAAGAATAAAATATGCTGAAAGCATGATTTATGAAGGGGTAGATCTAAAGAACTCCCTTCTTCAAAGCACACCTTTCTTCTCTCAGCTCACTGTGGCATACAGGAGGATTTCACTGTTCCCTGAAAAAGCATCCCTGAGCCTCTTTGCTCAGGGGTGACTGCTCCAAAGTTGCAGTCACCCAGCAGCTGGAGGCTGGGTACTGCTTGTCCTGGAGCTGCAGCTCAGGGAGTCACAGTTGAAACTAGTGAAATGTGTTGCAATTCCTTAAAGCTAGAAATACCATTTCTTACTTCTCCTACAAAAGGGAAGAAGGTAAGAGGGAAATCTCTCTGCAGGTTAATCTGTAGGTGGGGCAGGTTCACTTATAAAACTATAAAAGAATTAAAATTTTGGGGTTTTTTGGATGAGCTTGCAACCTGGACATCAAGCTGTACTTATATAGGGTAACCTTGTATTTAGGATTTCCCACAAAACAAACTGGAACTTCCCTCAGAAATTAAGCCAGAACTTTCCCTCTCAAAAAAAAAAAGTTCTCACAGAGAGAAAAGATAGCAAAATATGACAGCTCAGAGGCCATCCCCACATTTGCATGGGGCCATATGATGCCTGATTACTGATTCCACCTTGGAGCTTCCGAAGTCCGCAGCTCACCCTTGTCCCCCTGTCCCTTGCAGATGTGGCTCACAGAAAGGCAAATGCCTGCACCACGCCTATGGGGCAGTTGAGTCAAAGAACAGGGGATGGATAGCTCAGTTCTGTTCTGTCCCATGCTCCAGGGTGAGTATGGTTTTGTGGCTTGCAGCAAAGGGCTGCTTATGGGCACACTTGTCTCTGCTGGTTCATCACCATCACTAAGCAGAGCACCTCCAGCAGCACTGCCCAAGTGTTACACAGTCCTGGCTCTCCCCAGGCTCTTCCCCACAAGGCTGTGGTTTTATCTATTGCATTACACTTCACATTATCAGTCCCTGTTAACTCCATCCTCTGTATATACAGTCTTTCATTTTGCTGTCAACCCAGAAAAAAAAATCCTTTATGTGTTAAGCCGAATTTTATCCACAAGCACTCCATTAGATCCATCAAATCTATTTTGGTCTTATTTCTGCCATCAGTTCTACCACATTTTGTGCCAGCTCAGACCAATAACTAAATTATTAAAGCATGGAGTCCTACTCAGATAATATGGGCACTTTCTGAGCAGCATAGGACAAAGGTTAACAGCAGAACGAGCAGTGGAAAATGAAGCACAGAAGGGATGTAGCATAAAGATGTTTTGTAGCCAGTCCTAGCATTAATGTACTTACCATATTTTCCATGTCATTTACACCATCTTCCTCCCAGTTAACTTTGTAATCTTAAATCTGAGGATTCAGGCTGGGAAGGAGAACTGCTCTTCTGGAAAAGGGGAGGCTATTTTAAATTTTTGAGAATTGAAGTAGAAATAGTAGATACACAGAGAGGGAAGGCTTGAAAGTTTGGTCTTGGAAAAGGAATGTGTTTAATTTTACTTTTCTTGCACTATAAAATGAGTGCACAATGAACAAGATTAAGCAGTGTAACTAGAATTATCCCAAAGTTCTACCCAAACGCAGCTGGTTTTGATTTCAGGAGAAGCTTCATTTTCCACTGAAGAATTATATGATGCCAGGAAATAGGAACTAAAGCCTGGATTTGCTCCTCCTAAATTAAGGAGTTAAGTGTCAAGATACCATACTATAGCAAGAAAAGGAACTTTCAGCCACTGGTGTGCCTTTCCAGCTCATAACATCCAGAGTAGGCATCCTAATCCCACATGCCTTCCCCAACATCTCTTGTATTTGATTTATTCCCGTTGATGTGAGGAGTATGACCATCTGTATAAAAAAACCTCACCTCATCCTGACCTTTGTGCTAACTGGGGAGAGAACTAACAAGAATGAGTTGAGTGAAATAAACATTGAGGTTTGTTTTTTTTTTAAATGGGCAAGTGTGAGGGTAAACTAAACTGAGGTGGCTTGGAAGACATCAGAAGTTTTTTGGGAGAGTGGTAAAAAAGGAAATCAGCCCTGTGAGTTTCTTGAGGAGTTTGTCAGCTAGTCATACTCTGTAAGGAATGCTGGCAGAGACATGACCTAGGTGTTGCAGTGGGGATCCTGCAACACGCATATATCAAACCAGGAGTCCCGTGGAAAGGAAATATATATGGACAGACAGATTCTTGCTAGCTGTTTCAGAGATGTTTATTTCTCCAGCCGCATGGCCGGAGCTCTGCTGAGGAACTGTTCCAGTCACGGGACCAAGGGTCCTTCTGCCCGCGCAGGGAACACAAACCAACCAATGGGAACGAGGCTGAGCAGGGGCAGGGAAGCCCCGTGTCTGTGCCCTCAGGGCCCCTCTCCCAGGGCTACACGGCAGGGGAGGGACCCCCACACCTAGGGGCAGGAAATAGTGTGTATGCCAGTATTGGAAAGTTCATGGGGAATGGAAGATCTAGACAAAATATACAAGATAGCTCTCTGTAAAAAGGTGTCAGAGTGCAAACTGCCATCATAATTCTGCATGGTCCAAGTTTGGTTTCTTCACCCTCTTCACCTTCAGGGAATTTCCAAATAGGCAGCTATTTCATAAGCAAATCCTAGTGGGGACTTATCGTATTTCATACTTAATGCTGCTCTGTATGGTGCTTACCACTTTAGGAACAATGATTTTGTTCATCAGAAGACAAAATGAACATTCTTTATCAAAAAATTCAGGTTTCCTTACGAGTGTATTTAATATTTATACATTGCCACATTGTTTTATTTGTTTACAAAACATATTTCTCCTCCGCAATCTGTGTCAGAAGCATGAGAAGGAGAAGCATGCTTACTTGTAAGATTAAATTCCTTTTATCTTCCTCGCCACCAATCTTCATTTGGAAAAGACAAGGTAGGTTAGGAGGTCTCTGTAAAGCATAGAGTTCCAGTTCTCACCTTTCTTAGTGCAGAATTCTGAATCTCTTTCTAATCTTTCTTATTACTCCCATCTGCACCCTTAGAATAACTATATTGTGGGTAAGACTAACTTGGGGAGAGAATTCTTAGTACAGCAGACATATCTTGATTTATAATGGGCTTACAATCTTTTTTATTCTTCATACCAGCCTTTTGTAGCCTAGTATTTACTTCCTGATTCTCATCTCTGTTATGCAGTGATCCTTAGAGAGCTGTGATTAGTAATTTACAGCTGCATCCAGAGTTATTGTTGCATTGAATTTCTTATTGCCACCTCACTACACTGCCTATTTCCCCATATTGGTCCTAGTTTGGCCTGCATTTTCTTGACCTATATAATTTTGCTATCTTGCTGTTTATCACCCTCTCCAGAACTGCTACACATAGACAACCATACAAACCTTATGAATATATTTGTTCTACTTCAGCAGTCAGCTTTTTTAGACAATTTTTTGTCCATATCAACAAATTGCCTCTCACCTTGATCCTTCTGAATTTCATTATCGATGTGACGAATATTATCAAAGGCAGTTCCAAAATCTAAATAAATAATGTCAAATAATTTTACTTCTCCTTTAAACATTTCCTGGCTTTTTGAAAGACTGTTAAATAGGTAAGAGGACATGATCTCCCGTCTAGCATATTTGCTCTTAGTGAGCCATGTGGTCATGAAGCTTCAAAGGACATCTATTATCTCCATAACCAATTCACAAAGTACAAATTCATAGAATCATAGAAAGACTTCAGTTGGAAGGGACCTTAGAGATCATCTAGTTCCAACCCCCACCATGGGTAGAGATGTCACCCACTAGATGAGGTGGAATTATTCTAATTAAAAAATATGTTTGTGAGACACTAACATTGTATTAGAATAAATGCTTTCGAAAATTTAATGCTTTTGATTTATTTCTCATTAGAAAGTAGCATGAAATATAGGCATGGTAGAAACTTGCTGTATTAAGAGGATAAGCTTCCCCTCTGCGAGTCATTTGTGCAGTCGTTAAAAGGGATGCCACATGGTGTTATGCTGATCTTTTAGAACAAGATAGCCATAAGGGAGAACTCAGTACTACTAATGTTTTTAGTTACAGCAATCTTGTAAGAAAAATACTTTTAACATTTAGCAAAGATTTTCTTTGGGACCCCTCAGTTGTTACATGGGCCTCTTAATTTTCTTCATTATTGAAGAAAATGTCAAAGCACAGTGTCGTATATAAAACGCTTGACTCTCTGCTTTACTGTGGATTTAGAAGAAGTTTCATTAATGACTATAAGCCATCAATTTGAACAGTCTTAAAGACTGGCAGAATGGATTGTCAGACTAAACAAAAATCAAAATGCTAAGTAGGAAATGAAAACATAAGGTCACACTTTGCCTACAGTTTACCTCTGTAATACTTGGCCTTTTTTATAAGGGGAAACAAATGCCCATATTCTTTGTTTAACTGGTCACCCCAATATGCTGATCTCTATAGTGTCCTGCTGTGTTCTTGTCCAATTACAAATTTTTCACATTTTAAATTGCCTGAACATCTTATTGCAAAGAGCTCTACTCCTTCTCATTCTAAGCAATGAGTAATTTTTCTGCACATCATTTCCCTTCCTTTCAAATGGGATAAGCTTTCCTAGGCTTTGGAAGAGTCCTGGAGGACCCAGAGTGAAGCACAGTCTTTAAGAGGGTGATTCAACCCATCTTGAGATAAGCATGAAGACAGATAATGTGCACTGCCTTTGGGAAGCACCTCTCTCCTCACTGACTGTGGAAAGTAAACAAAACATTGTGCAGTGCTGCATGGATACCTGAGCTTGTGCTAAAAACCAGAAGCACAGTGACCATTCCACCCTCATGGGATAGTCATTCTGAAAAAGCACCAATGTGTCTGACCACAGGATCTCAACTTGCACCTCTGCTCGACATTGCTATTCAGAACAGCCCAGAGACTTTTCTGTGGCAATACACTGCAAAGGCTTGGGCAATACACATCCAGGCTCAGAAGCAGCCAGGAATGTGGCTGTATTTTGTCTTTGACACTACCCACAGAAACATCAGGGTGTCATGTAAAGGCTGGGGTGATACGGTAATGCTAAAAAGCATAAAGAGAACCTTCTGAGTTTAACATTTTTAAAATGGAATCAAAAATAGAATAAAATTTCTCTAGCAACTTAAGGATTTTGAGGTTTTAACTGATTATAAAGAATTATTATTTTTTAAATGTGTGGCTTAATTTTCCTCTTTTATTATTGAAATCCTTTCAATTTCAATGTGAAGATTTTCTTTGTGTGTATAGAAAGACAATTTAAATTAACTTTCATTTTTCATTCTAACAGAGAAAACCAGATTTGCATGGTGGAAGGACACTAGAAGAAAAATCTAGTAAAGAACATTAATTTTTCTAAGCTAAGACTGCTACTTATTTATTAATGCTATTGTAATAATAGATTTCTTGACAGAATTAGGTGCAACAAAAGTGGAAGCTTCTCTAATCTATCCCCATGTGCCATTTTACTCAATTACAACATGCTTGCCTGGAGCACAGGTTAGCTCTTTGCCCAAGCTGATCATAGATACTGGATTTATTCTAAACGTGACTAATGCTTTTAACCAGATGGCTGTACAGATAGCTCTTTTTAAATTTTTTTTTTAGTATTTGTTTCCTGGGTTTCTTGTTTATATTTATCATGAGATTTTATCACCATATGATCATTTTTTATACCTTTTAATTACTTGGACTTGGTACACAACATTTTCTTTTTGAATGACTCCACAAAACAATGAAATAACCAAATTGTTATAATTCATGGTCATTTCATCTTCATACTCTAATGTCTTTTTACATTATTTAAATTAATTCTGGTACCTTATTCAACTGCTGCATCCTCTGAGAAATTCCAGAGATATTCTCAGAAAGCACAAAAGGTTTGTCCACTCATTGAGTAAAATGCTAATGAATACTGAGTTCTGCATCTATCACATTCCTGATCTTAGATATGCAAATCTCATCATCAGACAGAAAAATTAAGTAATCTTGTTCCTATATAGAAATACCATAATTTTCCTTTATAATGGAAATCTGTGCCAATGAACACTAGATTTTGCAAATAATTTTGGTGACTTCACAACTATGTTCCCAGTTTGGGACTCTATTTTCCACTCAGATATTTAAATTTACTTATGTGAATAATGTCATGGAAACTTTATTTTTTTTTTAATTTAAACATATTGCATGTAGAATATCTCACTAAGGATGTCTATACATAATGGTATTGGCTCTAGTCTGTGCACTGAACAAGAGCTACAGATAATTGCTGAGGTAATCTACAATAGAAATAAAACATTTTTAATGTGTGTAACCAATTTCTTCAGGAAAAAATGCAGCTTTTATTGTAATTGACTATTTGTAGTTAAGTGGCCTGAACTGAACCTAGATTGATCATTGTCAGTTTGATTGATTGTTGGGGTCCCTGCCCCCTGCCATGTAGCCCTGGGAGAGGGGCCCTGAGGGCACAGACACGGGGCTTCCCTGCCCCTGCTCAGCCTCGTTCCCATGGGTTGGTTTGTGTTCCCTGCGCGGGCAGAAGGACCCTTGGTCCCGTGACTGGAACAGTTCCTCGGCAGAACTCCGGCCATGCGGCTGGAGAAATAAACATCTCTCTGAAACAGCTAGCAAGAATCTGTCTGTCCGTATATATTTCCTTTCCACGGGACTCCTGGTTTGATATATGCGTGTTGCAGGATCCCCACTGCAACAAATGGTGGAGAATTGTGAGCAGAACGATCCCCGATCCCTAAGCGACTGATTTGTGTGAGTAAACCCTGGAAACTTTGGATTCCTCTTCTTGGTTTTGCTTTGCTATTCCGTATCTAAACTATGGAGGAACCGTGGGAAGACTCTTGGCTCTCAGAGCCGCATATGGACATTTATCTTAAACTTAAAATGATTCTTGAACAACGATTTGTAAATTTTAGCTTGATTCAAGCTCAAAAAGAACTGAAACACTTCCTGGCATGGTTGTTTAAGAACTTTTTCTATGTTTCTTGGGATTTAATTCTTACCAAGGGCTTTTGGAAAACCATTTGGACACAGTTAATACTGGAGTCAAAATATATGCCGATGGAAGAATATTTTCGTGAATATTATTTCGTTACCGAGACTGTTGAGCAATGTCAGCTGTGTCCTGGCGAAGGGAAGCCTGGCGCAGGGAC
>NW_008239767.1:645443-681227 GCF_000691975.1 Corvus brachyrhynchos
CGGCTGGAGGAATAAACATCTCTGAAACAGCTATCAAGAATCCGTCTGTCCGTATATATTTCCTTTCCACGGGACTCCTGGTTTGATATATGCATGTTGCAGTATCCCCACTGCAACAATTGATCAATTGATTGATCAGTCATTGATCCAAGACATCTTCCTGGGTGTTGTATGTAGTGAATCTTTACTGCAGGGAGACCTCTCTAAGTCTTTAGTTCAGTACCTCCTTCCATGAGCAGAATATTGGTGCTCATCAATGCTCTCATCACCTCCAAGCTGCCAGCATGATCATCATATACATCTAAATTGTTTTTCTTGGTTCAGGCAATTTTCTTTGTGCTGTTTTGAACAAAATTGAAATTTCTTCCCCTTTGGAGTTGAAAGCTCTTAAACCTTTCCCTTAACTTGCTGCTATAAAAATAGTACCCACCAAAAAGTCAAAATATATTGTGCTAGTGTAAAAGCTGTTAAATATTAAACACAGCTTAAATAAAGTCTTCAGATTTCCAAAAGACTTTATCTGAAGAGCTTCTTAGAGGAAAAAACACTCATACGCATTAAAACCTAATTAATATTGCCAACGGATTCACAAAGAAGAAACAACATTTCTCTCATATAGTCAAATAAATGATACTTTTCTACTTATTAAATCAGGAAGCTGTCATCTTGCCAAGCAGTATAGTTCTGTGGTCCAAATACCAGATTCTAAAACTAAATACAAACAGATTGTGTCACACATTCTGGACAGTTTGTTCTCAGATAGCCTGTAACGTGATGTGCCTTTCAACTAAGAGTGGTGGACTCAGGTCCTGTCTCCAGAGGCTTGGGAAATGGTCACTGGCCCCAGGGCAAGAAAAAAAGTGTCTCTGAGTGAAAGAGACATGGCAAAAAGGCAGGAACTGTAGGCCACAGAGATAGTACTGGAATGAGTAGACAAACCTGAGTCACCCATAGCCCAGCCCCTGCTGTGGCAGAGAGAAGCTCTTTAGGGATCAGAGTGAGCTGGCTGTAAATCAAAAGCCACTGCGGTCTCAACAGCCAAGCAGAGAAGCAAGAATTTGCCTGTGAGTATATGATAGATGGAACAGATTTGCTTATACACAATTTTATTTCTGTTCTGTCTTATTTGGTCATTCTTAGTACTCTCTCTTCAAAAGGTTTCTTATTTTGGTTTATCTTTTAATAAAATCTGGCTTTGAATTGAAAGAGCTTTTTGGTCTTCTGGTCTCCACCATAAGGCAAGGGTCTCAGAGACATGCATCTCAGAGATTCACCTGCCTTTCCTCTCACTCCAGTGCACACACATCCTTTGCTTAACAGTATGCAGCATTTGAATTTATCATAATGGGCTGCAAATTAATACTTACAACCTGTGAAAATGCCAGGGTTTCAAAATTTGCACTGTGGCAGACAGAAGACACACAGACTTTTTTTACACAGCTTCCCATTCTTTTGTTTTGTCATTCTAAGATAAACAACACTTCTCAACATTTTCATGTACTGCATTCACTGTGAGTTTAAGTGAAGCCTTTAGTTTCATCTTGCTCTAATTTACTCTGGATTTTGAGCTGCAGCACTGACTCCTGAAGAGCTGGCCTTTGTGGCACCACTCTAATTTAACTCAACTGTAATAGTAAGTTTTTTAAGTGAAACTTAACCATCTCGGTGTTCTGTAATGCAGCCCCATAGTAATTATTTAATCACCCAGTGGCAAGCTGAAATATTTCAACATCTGCTTTTGGGTTTCAGTTTGTCACTTCATTGCTTTTTAATTTTGAAAAACTCCCAATAAAGTCTATATGTCATTTATAAAAATATTTAGCTTAATTTAAGAAGTTCCAAAGGAAGAAAATCCTCAAGTTATTTAATAGTTACTGTATTTTTTTTTATCCTGGCACTATGGGCACTATTGTTGGGACTCATTTATGTGCTCTCCCAATACATTGCTTTCCTAATTTGGATTTAGTTTTAGATTATCCAGAAACTTGGGACAGATCTCCAGACAGTCTAAGAAAGTAATTTTCACTTGCAGAAATACTCCTTCCCCTTTTCTTCCCCCCCACTCCTGGTTAATCATAATATTATTGACTTTATGTAAAGTACTAAGTTATGAACGTGGCACTGTTCTTAGGTAACTTATGAAGTTAAATGCATTTCAAAAATCTACATTATTATTTTCAGTAGCCTTCTCGAACTGGAGAGCTACTTCAATTTCTGGAAAAATTGTGCTAGTTTTGGACTCTGACTCCCTGTTTCTCTGTTGGAGTTCTCCCAACTTATCTCTTCCTTCACAGCATTTCCTTTCTTCCCCACTAGGTCTGTGTGGCTGTTTCCGCTTACCTCACAAGTACCAGAAATATGAGTTCTTGAGAACTGGACAGGGTCACCCAAAAAGGCTCTTTGGTACTGTGGGAAAGGCACAAATAATCGTGGGTCATCACATTTCGTTACTTGTTTATTTTTTTGTAGGTTGAGATCCTGATTATGTAGTCTGAATTGATTCAAGCTGAGCTAAAGGTCAAACTTATCTTGGCCAGGCAGTTGAGATGATTTGTAATTCATGTTTCTCCAGTTTTAGCTTGGGTCAAACACTTAAGGGAGCTATGGCTGGGATGTTAACAGGTTCCTAACCTAAAGTACATGGGAATATTTTTACTATCCATGAAAATTTTATTTTTTAAAATGAAGAACATACAGGAAATTTTCTTTCTGCTTTTTTAAAAAAAACATTAAGTATTGAAATTGTGCAATAGTATGTGTTTCATTTAAAACTCTGCTTTGCTACTATATTGATTTTCTTTTTTTTCTTCATAGTTACAGTGGAATTGTTTCATGTCCAAACATATTTTCTAGTTGATTATTTCATAGCTCTTACACTATGTATCTATGTTTACTGTTTTCTTCAAACACTAATAGTTTCTTCAAGAGTCTGCACAACTTGTCTTACTGCTTACTTTTGAATAAAAGGTAAATGAGACCATCCCATTTCCTTATGCACACACAGAGAATCTGTGTTATAACTGTGTGTGCACACAGACAGACATGTATATATATCTATCCATTCATATCATATCATGAATTATTAGCAGAGGATTCAATAACTGTTCCATGGCCACCAGTGAATAATCTGAAGGTAGTAAATAATGCATTTTTACATTAATATTATATGTCAAGTAGTCACAGTATTTCTAGCATTTTCTATTCTAAGTGTCTGTATCCTATAATCACTATCTAATTAAATTATTATTTGTGTATAAAAATTTTTGAATACTATGTTGCCTGCAATAACTCTGCTTAAATCTGGGGAAAGGCAAACAAATAATTAAAAACTTTTTGGCTATAGTCCTTTGATTTATGCATTGACAATTTGACTTTTTTATATTATCTTCTGCTTTCACAATATCAAATCATGATAGACCCCCATTTATTGAATATAAAACTATTTTATTGGAACCTCTATTACAAAGATCTCAGACTGAAAAATTTTCAGTATTTCTATGGAGAAGAAATTATATTTTTCAGAATGTGACGGTCTGGAAACTATTCTAATGCATAAAGTGCCCTTAAGTGGACAGGTACCTCAATTAAAATAATATCTGTCTGCAATGTGACAGGCTTGCAATAATCCAAACTGGATTACTTGTCAAGTAGTCTAATTTGAAACCCCAGAGGTAACCACTTAAATCCACAGGAAACAAAGCTTAATTTGACTATGTGACCTTGTGTGTTGATCTAGATTAGTTGTTTGATGGTTTCCAAAACCCTAATCAGTTTAACAGCCACCCTGTAATAAGCTCCCAGTAAACAACTCTTCTACCTCAATTTACCTATTTTTATTTTAAAGAAGTCGAAAATTGGGGAGATATGGAATGAAAACTAAAAACCAGTGAAGCAAATACACAATTAGATAGGAAATAGCAAACAAGTTGTCACACTACCCAGACCCCTTATTCTGTTTTGATTGCAACTCCTGACTGCTGCGTACATCTAATTTAAAAGCAGAACAACACTGCAGAGCTATACTATGTATTGCTAGTTAAGAACTGCTTTCACAGTTTTACATGAAGATTTCTTCATATTTCTTATTCCAAAGAAATAGATCTGTTCTCTTACAAACAAGTTTGGTTTGGTTGTTTTTATGTTCTTTGCCTTATCTCATGCTAAGAATTTTAATGTACTTAAATCTTCACTTGATTTATTCATCTGCCTAATTGGTTGAACAGTGACCACACATATAGGTCTCCCTAGGATGTGCTTTCTCTTTTTTTTTTTTTATGAACTTGCAGTCCTGTGTGCTGAATACTTAGCAGTACTCATCTTGGTCAGGTCTGTATTCAATTACAGGACTGCTGTGTTTCACTTCCGTGTTAGAGTAAGGTGATTCCATCCAGAACGTTATTTGACTTGTCCATTATCATGCAAAACAGTATTGCCGAATAACTTTCTTCTTTTCTTATCTATAATTTGCTTTCTCGTGGCCCTTTCTGACTGCTTCAAAATTTCCTTATTTGAATTCCCATGGTCTGACTCCTCCTTCAGCATAAGAACAGGACAACCTGGACAGTATAACTAAGTATTTTGAAGTTCTTGGAATTGTAGATCCTGATTTTCTTTCCCCAAGCTTGACTTTCCTATACCTCCCCCTGTGTCATAACTTCAGCAAACTTTTCTTTGGACTTTTTTCAGAGCAAGCATCCTGTGAGTAATACGGGGGTTTGTGGTTCTTTAATGCTACTTCTCTTACCCTGTTTCTTATCCTGTTTCTTCACCCTGGAAGACTTCCAACAGTACAGCTCTGCCTGTAGCAATGCAGTTGTCAAGATGTTTAAAGAGTAGAGAAGTTACTTTTTAGCTCTTTACACTTTTAAATGAGGCAATCTTTCTTGTACTTTTTCGTAGAATTTTTGAAATACAAGGAAACTTTTCCAGCCTCTGGAAGTCATTACACAAAGGAGTAAATGCTACAGCCTCTTCACCATGAGCAGGTTGTCTGTATGCAGTGAAAGGCAAGGTCTGGGGACACAAAAATGCTAACTGCTAGACATAAATCTCTGTGCTTCAGAAGATATAATATTAGAAGTTCTTGAACTCCGAGACCTTCTCATAGCAGCAAATGAAGATTTTGGCACTACCAACCATGAGAAGGGGTAATTATCAGGAGCACAGAGGAAAATATATGCATATTCATTACTGAAATGTGAAAGTACGAGCTTTAATACAGCTATCTTCAACAATAATTTAAACTGATACAATGGAATGCATTCAAGGATGAGTTATTAAACCAGGCCTTGGCACATTTTTATCTGAGCATACCAGTCCCCTTCTGAGTAGCTCAACAGCACAGGCTGGCCCTCACCAGGGTCCATCCACAACACCTTGGAAGTGGACACCCCATTTTGGGTCTGAGGAAAATGATCAATGTGGGCACAGCCAGTCAAAGCCAGCTAGCCTGGAGATTATGAGTGGACCTTGGGACTGGTATGTTTAGTGGTATAGAACCATCTTGTCTGCTGAGCACCTGGGTACACCTTACAGAACTGCAGCTGGACAAAATCCCTAGGGAGGGACGAGGGAGTGGGGTCTGACCATCTCATCTGACAACCTCAGCAACTGCAACTTAACCCTGTCACAGTAGAAGTTACGCTGATATGGGTATGAGTGGGCAGTGCCTGAAATGCAGGCTTTTTGTGGTGTCACAGTCCATATGCAGGCAGCAACTAGGGTGTGCATGAAAGGGCAGGGAGTGGACTTTATAGCGAGACCTTGTATTTGGGAAGTGAGCATTACAAACCTCTGGCACAAACCACCACAGATGGTGCAGAAAACATCTGCAGTTCTACCCAGAGAGGGAGCTCTTGGGGTCACTCCTGGCTGGTAATAGGCCTAGCACTGTAAATCTTGCTCTGTAACTTTTGCATTCTTTCAGAGGAAAAAAAAGCATCTTTATGAACCACTGTAAACATAGATTCAACCAGACTCACCAGTGAACAGAGAAAAGGAGACAGCAAAGATAGCTAATAAGGTGTGCCATCCTGACTAACTATACAAACCAAAAGGGAAAGCACTATCTTTTTAGATGTTAGACCTTCTACATGGTTATTTCACATCTGCAATACTTGGCACCTGTGCAGAACAGGTTTTGCTTTCAGACGTTATGGCTGTGATCGCCCATCATCTTTCATTTCTTGTATCCTTCTGCATTCTTGGAAATACACGTAAAATGCTGCTGATCAGTTTGGATCTTTTTAAATCAACTGATTCTTTCCTGTACAACAACCAGAAGCATAATGAAAATACAGTCACTAACAGGTAGTAGGTTTGTACTGTCCAGGAAAGGCAAGATTAAAGCGTGGGACTGAGAAGCATTGTGGTAATAACCAACAGTGAAATAAAGATTATATGGATGAAAACAGAAAGGATTTTGGTCAGTTGTATTGTGGAAGGATTGCAGAAGGGATTTCACTGAGATAATCTCTGAAATACTGCACTGGCAAGTGAATAGACATCTCTGTATTTCCAGTAAGTTCTTATCACTGTGATTACAATTTTCCAGGTATACGCTGGAGGGCATGTATAAATAATAAAGATAAAGCTCAGTTACTACTACATAGCCACATGTACAGGAATAAAAGACAATGAAATACCAACCATAGCTGGGATAGAGGTTTTTGCACCCTGAGGAGTTGAGTTGATGATTGAGTTAATAGAAATGGGACAATATTCAGTGGCACAAAACACAAGGCCAAGAATTAAGGACTAGTATCTAGAATTTCTGCATCAAATCAGGTCACCTGTTGGATTCTGTCTTCCAAGAGGAACTTGGCTTTCACAGCCTAACAAAATGCTGCATGTCTATAATATTGCATGTTAATGCACCAGAGAAAAGCCATTTGAACTAACAGCCACTGCTGGCAGAAGAACAAATGGGTATAAACTGGCTATTAATAAATTTATCCTGGAAAGAAGGTTTCTAAGCACCAGAGCAACAACATTTCAGAACAGCATTTCCAGTTGCAGCACAAAAGTTAATGTGTTTAAATAGCACAATCATAACCTGGATTAAATTATATGATCAACCAGTTAAGCAGAACTCCTATGCTTTCCTATGGCCTTTATTACTAGAGGGAAACATTATACAAGGCTTTGGCAATAGAAGTATAGATCCTATATCTCTAGATAAGGTTCTGAGATCAGTACACACTGAAAAACACATTTGCTGCTGTTGACTTTTTTGTGCTTCACTTCATGCTTAGGTTCTGTGTCTGTTGCTCATTAACAACATTTGTGAACTCGATCATACTTTGTTTTTGCTACTATTTAGGTAATTACATCTCCATCATTAAATATGCATTAATTCTTTTAATAATATAAGGGGTTTTTTTAAATATTATCTCAGTAGATTACATCTTTCCAATATATTGTGAATCTTGTTGTTATAGTATTACATTTCAGCTGGGCATGCTGATGTGTAATGTCCATTCCCCTCTCCTGTTAGGGTTTTATTGGTTGCTATAGTTACCAACCATTGCTGGATTCATGTCATTTATGTAAGCTAAATTCTTAGTGACTCTAAATGTGTTACCATACATACCTTGTTGTTTATATATTAAGAGACGTCAAGGCACCTAAAATGTTATGAGGAAGACTTCCAAAGAAATTAGTACAGCTTGTCTGCATGACAATCTGGGTTCACAGGGCTGAATCCCTCCATGCATTGCCATGTTTTTACAACCACCTTAAGTGAGCCAGGTCTTCTACATGCTGTAACACAGTCTATCCTGATATTTATTATTTAATCTATTAAAGCATTTGGCTGTCTGCACACACAGTTGGGGAACCAATTAAAAGTCCAGAAAAACTATACAAAGTTTCTCATGTAATTAGACGTTTCAGGGCATGCTATTAAGGGCCATCTGTTCTCCTGGATGACTGAGTATGACAGAGAAATGAGATGTTTCCTTTTGTACTTGAGGTTCCGTCTGTCTTGATTCTATATTTGATTAACTCTGTATGGGGGGCTGAATTTATTTATAATGGTCTTAATCTGCATAGTAGGTTAAGTATGATTAGGGTAGGGTGTTGAACTCTTTAGCATTTGAGATACCTTTTATTGTTTCAGTGCAAATAACACTTGAACATTCTTCTATGAGTACCTCCACTGCTTTTCTGTTGTTTACATTTCCCCACTGCCTGATTTTTTCCTTTGTTACCAGTGATCCAATTTTGCCATGGAATAAATGGCTACAACTAGAGAGAAATCACCACCATTTTATGCATTTTCAATTTGGCTAGTAAAGCCAAGCAGATCTGAGCAGTGCAGCAAAACATATGCTGTAAACTTACGACTACTGGCTTACTTTCCCCTTGGTAACATCTGTGCAGGCCCACCAAAGGTAACTTAGAACATGCCAGACTGCTGCGCAACGTGGAGATACCCAAATTAACTTTTAATTTAGGTATTTCTGCTGTTCTGCCAGCTGTGATGTGCCAGTGCCTTTAAGAGCAGATTTCAGACACTTTTTATCAGTGCAGCTGGCTGTCTACACTTTTCCCTCTAAGGCCTCTAAATCCTAACACAGCAATGACACACAGCAATACTTTTGTTTAACATTTCTAACAGCAGCTGATGGCTTTAGCTAGATTTTTGCATTAGCACACACACATTTGAAATTTAAACCTGGCTTTAAATAATACTTCTGCTTCTTTGTACAAATTTATGCAAATAAGATCAAAGGTCTCTTATGGTCTGCATATAGCAAAGTATTTACAAATCTGTGCCAAGCCAAGACATCTGGTCATTGTGTTTTGGTTATAGCAATGCGGGTTTTTATATCTACAGTGCTTTCTTTGATATTTCATCCCCTTTATGTAGAGCAGAAAGTACAGTTATATCAATATTCAAATAACACATTCATTCATTCATTCATTCAACAAATGCAATATTGTTTGAAAAATTAAACATGAAATAAGGGTTTATGACACCCTGTTGCACATTTAGCACTGCTAATGTCACTGCCCTAGCATCACCCTTAGGCATGTAAACCCTGGCACTTTCCCAGGCTTCCTGTTGGTTTTAGGGATGGTTATCATAAACAGTTTAAAACTAGTATTTGAAGATAACTGTAGGCAGTTAGAATAGAATCATGTAGCTAAAATTTAGATATAGTTATCTATCAAGGAGTGAGTTAGTTACCTTTAACTCCCTTTAGTGTCAGCAAAGAATAACAAGGAATTTCCAACATGCAGTTATTTTTCCTGACTTAGGGAAGGTGTGTAATTAGGGGCCTCACTTGGAGGAAGGTGTATCACCTAGGAGCCCACACTCCTCATCACTATGAAGAGCTCAATCTTACCTTCTCTTTTAATTCCCTGAAGTTAACTTCACCACTCCCCAATGTGTTTCCTTGGCCTGCAATGTGATGAACTCAGTATTTTTCAGCAATTAGTATCTGACTCCAGAGACAACGTCGTTTTCTCTCTTGAGGAGAAAGTGCATGCATCTTTCTACAAAGAAAATATAAGTACAGCTACTGTGACCATGCAGCTACAGCTGTTAATGATGCACACCATAGTGAACATGATTCATACAGTCATCTGGAATTTATTGTCTACTATGAAGATGTGGACTTTTTTGTGTAATCAGAAAGAGAATTTATATTCCTTTTTAAAGAATTTTTCCTGAAATGAAAAGCCTAATTTATTAGTAGTAGTAGTAGTGTTATTAGTATTACTATTATTCAAAGTGAGTAACGTTGTTTAAAGAACACCACAAAAGCTACTAAAACTTTGACAGATGTTCTGGTGAAATGTGAAACTGGTTTTTTTTACCTTCAGGAATAACATTATTTCATAATTGTGATAATTCTATTATCAGAAAACTGGAAAAAATAACTTTGATAGATTTTTTTTTTCCCTAGAATGTTTCTTTCACAAGACAACTGCATAAAAGATCTGGAAACATCAAGATTTGGAAATAAATTAAATCATTCAGAAAGTGGAACTGTCATCCTTTTGGGAGCCCTACCTGAAGTGTCACCTCACAAAGGTGTTTTCATCTTGGGAATGGTCATGTTGGCTGTCTGCTCCCTTGACAGTAATACTGTGCATCAGTTCTCACAGTTTTCATAAAATGGAGGATAGTACAAATCACTGCAGATTATATAATTACTGCATAGTAAAAATACTGGGTTGATAGATGTTTTTATGTCGTTTTCTATGTATTTTAATATGTGTATTGTTCATGTGCTACAGCAGTGGCTTTGCTTTCTCAAAATTTAATAGTAATCAGAAATCCTTAGCATGTTCCTTATAATTTTTCTCCATTTTCATCCTATGAATACACATTTTGTTACAGAGAAAAAAAAAAGATATGCACATGAAAGTCAAGGTTTGAAAAGTATATATGTAAATTTCCTACACTACAAGCAGGATGGAGAAAGGTGAGTTTTCTGGCACTCTTGTCTTTCCTGGGCCTGGTAAAAGTATCTAGGCTTATCAGGCTCTCCCCCTGTCTCAGCAAACTTGTCTAGAAATAACTACATGGGACGTGTTTTTTATAATCGAGACAGTAAAGTTTCTGCTATTCAATGGTGAGTGTAATTTTCCATTACAATACTTCACCTATGGACACAGCAGATCCTTTTTCTCTCGGGATCTAAAGTAATTAGAGGTTTTTATTCTATGTAAAATTCCTTTGTGATAATCTGTTGTTTTGTGTGCTATGGAGGAGGCTATAGGAGATCACTACAGCCTGATCTGGCAGCAAGAACCTGTCAAAAGTTCAGAGCGGTTATCAGTGACAATCCTGTCCATGGGGGAATTGCAGGTGAAGTCATTTGTCCCCCAATGACCCTTGAAGCCCGTGTCCCATCTGCCTCAGCCTGTGGAGCCCTGAAGAGCCTGGGTGACTTGTGCCTCATGCATTTCCCCACGAGAATGAAGTACAGAAGGGGTGCTCCTGCTTTGAGGAGCAGTTGTGCAAAAGATACTTGGGGAGCTTCTGCATCAATGGGTAACTTTTTGGGGTTTTAAATCTGCTTTTTGTAGAGGAAAAAATGAGAATGGATATGTGAAAGCTCTCCTGTTAGGCAGGATATTATAGACTCTGTGCTCAAGCTGTATTTTAATTAAGGGTATCAAAAATAGAGAGTGTCATACAGCCTGAGTGCTAGGGATGTTTTAACAGGCAGAAAGAACAACGAGTGAGAGCTTAGCAAACTAATACAGGCTTGGAAAACAAGATTTGATGACCTTTTAATCACTGGCTTTCTCAGTATGTAGAGGAAGCTCATTTATTTTCCCAGTGCTTCAGGTTTTTTTCTGTATGCTGGGGATAATAAAACTGCTTGAAATATGCCTTTTAGAGAGAATTGTTAAATATTGGCAATTGCTTACAGATTTCGATCAAAGAATCACAATAGCTGTTTACTTTGGGCTGGTAAGTGCTATGTGTAGATTCAGAATTTCAAAGTATAGTAGGTCATGAAATCATGATATGGTAAGGCATTCCTCTTAGTCTCGTGAACTAAAAAAGCCAACTGGACATGAAAGAGCCTTTGACAATCTTCAGAGGAAAAGACAACTTAGCACCTTTAAATCTGAAATTACAGATAAATACATTTTCCTTCCTTAAACCCCCTGTACTTCCAGTTAGGGATTCTACTTTTCACTTCCCTCCCAAAGTGTGGCACAATGCTGCTATGCGTTATTGAACATGCTGCTGTGCCTTACTTGACCCCAGAGGTGACTACTTCTTGGTGCTGGATGAAACGAGTCACACAAACTCCTTGAGTACTTCACCAAGAGATTGTGACTAGCTTAATTCGAGAATGGTCAAGAAGTGTTGTGAGATCCTTGGATTACATGCATTATGTAAGGCAAATTAATTATGAGCATTAATACAATCTTGAACTAAAGAATCGTTTGAATAACAGATGAAATAATAACAAGATCCTTTTGAGTCACATACAGCAGGCTTTGCTTCTCCATATAAAATACTCCCACATCATTTAAAATGTTTTTGTGGAGCAGAGCAGGGCAGTGCCACTCAGAAGTGCCAGGAAAGTGCACTGCCAGATGTGAGTTATTGCTGAACTCCAGCACCCATTTCTTTGTTCACCTTTCAAGCACCAGACAACCTGTTCCCTACCACAGGGTTGCCTGCACGTGCCTCAATGGAACATGCAGTGAGGAGCCTGCCAGACGGGGGGGGCTGTTTGATTTTGTTCTGAAGTTTGGGGAATTATCTTCATTGCCTCTGAACAACTGTGGTGACATGGCACAACCATCCTTGTCCTTGGGTGAAATCCTGGCATTTCTGAAGTCAAAGAAATCAAAGAAAGCTTCCATTGTTCTTTCAGTGGAACCAGGTTCCTACATACATGTTTCAGTGCCATGATCTTTCAGGTAAGGAAACACTGAAATGCTGGGAATGACATGAATTTATGTAGCCATGTAGTCAATTTCCCCACAAAAGTAGAAAAATCAGACTGAACATAAGTGACTGATCTCCAAGTTGATGTTGGATGACCAGCATGGGTTTCCACTGCAGCTTTTTGCATGGTAAGCTTTATACATTTTGTGGATATCTAGAAAGTTTGGTAGCAGGTTTACTTTAACAAAATCTGAACACATGGAGATCAAATTTCTAAGTCTAAACTCTGTATATTGCTAGGCTAGATTCTTTTGATTAAACACACATATCCACAGTATATTTAAGACACCTACTTTAGGATGAACTGAGTTACTCCCTAGATCTGCTTTGACTCTTACAGGGAGTCTGAAGTAACTGACTACAATTAGTCACATGCATTTTACACTTTTATACTTGTTCTTTGTAAGTACTCTAGGGTTTTAATGAAATGGGGCTGGATTACTAAATTATTTAATGTTACTGAGCTAGTTGCCACAGAAATATGACCAGAGAACTGCACTTTAACTTTAGAAGCAGTGTATCTCTGCGAGATTTTCACTTTGATTACTACCAAATGAAATATTTCACTTGAATCACCATTTTCTTTTCAGGTATTGGACAAATATCTCTAACAACTACTCTTCACACAAGCTCTACTTATGAGGCCAGAATTCCACATGCCGACTTCCTTTTAATGTAAAACCTGGGGTGACTGTCTAAAGCCAAGCATATAAATGGCATTCTGAACACTTAGTTCTAGTCCATTTATTTTTGTTTACTTCTGTGCTTCATTATAATGAGATACACGTTTTTGTGTATCAGGGACTATAATTACTCGTGTCCATAGAGCAGCTCACCAGAGTATAATTATTGCTCACATGTTGGCTCAAGGCAAGAATTAGACTTAAAAGTCTGACATGGTCATTACTCCTACATTTTAATTTGTTCACCTCCTGGTAGCACCTAACAGATCACCTATGCCTGTCCTAATTTTTCAATACCAAGAGATTAAACTCCTACCTCTGTATCCTTTTTTGTGAGAGAAATAGTCATACCTGAGAATGAAGCTGGCCATCCTCACAAAGACACAGAGCTGGTTCAGGGACAGGAAAGGCACACAGGGCAGCTGACCACGTGTGCAGCACCTCCAACACCACAGATATGTCTGAGGCTACACAGACATGACAGATGGTTCTGTGTGCACAGGGTTGCAGGATGTTCTCTTTCTTTGGAAAAATCAAGCAAGGTCTTGGGGTAAGCTATGCATCTGCCACAGCAGGAGAGATTTATTCAGGCTGGAAGTGACATAGCCATTGCTTATGAGCAATGTGTGTTGGCCAAAAACTGGTCTGATGTAGCTGCCAAAGACTACTTCAAGACAGGGGCTTCAGTAGGGATGGCCAGAGAGCCTGCACTGCATGCTCTCTGTAGGTTCCACACATGCCCATCTATCTCCACGTGCAACTTGCTCCAGAATTCAAAAGCTCTTTTAGCACAGGAAGACACTGGACTGCCCCTTACTCACCTGAGGAATGGGAGCAGACAAGGGCTGCTGCCCAGCACAGGTACCCATCCACTGCTGCTACAGTCCTGTGCACTGCTGACACTTCTGGTTTCTTGTTTTCTGTCTGGGCTACCATTAAATTTCCTGAGAAGTCTCACAGTTCAGCACAACAAAAATATTCAGGCTTTAACACAGTGTATCAAGTTTGTGGTTTGTGCTGTATGTTGGGCTAAACCAAACAAGTTATGCCCGATAAAGCAACAAAAAACTTCAAACATCCTTCCTTTGCCTACTACCAGTGAATCCTGGGTGTTTAAATAATTGAAAACAATCTGGTACCCAGGCTTTTTTTGGGCTGGCTTGCTCTGACTATGTGTGAAGACTTTCCTCCATTGCAGGGAGCCCTGACCATCTAAGTGCTATATTGCAGGGCATATATGCATAGATCCCATTATTTTGGGAACTACAGGCAGAGCTACAATGCTACAGTTGGCCAAGATTTCTCCATAAGGCCCTGGAAAGGTACATGAGCCTACACAGAGATGACTACCCTGCTCTCCACCCTATGGCTGAGTGAATAAAGGACCCACTTTTCCCTCTATAGTCATACAACTAATTACAAAACAATAATATTTTTTCAGAAAATTGTCTCCATTACAGCAATGTTGGAAGCGGTAAGGTTAGAGTGAGTCAGTTGTGAACATTAAAAATTCTGTTTTAATATCTTTTAGTAATAAATGTTCACAAGCAAGCACAAAGTAAGTTTGTTCTCTATATTTTAAATTCATTTTTGCTCTTTAGTTCGTAAGACTGATGTCTCACTATATGATTTTAAGTGGTTTTACAAAATTGATTCAGAAGAAATGATTCTGTGGAGTTTGCATACCCCTGATATATATCTTTGAAATTATTTGTTCTTGTGCATGGTTTTAGTTACGGAATAAAGATTGCTTAAACTTTTATTGAGACAATTCAAGTAATTTCCTTATAACTAAATGAAAAGCACATCATTAAAAGAAGATTTAAAGGCAGAAAAAAGCCTTTCATGACAGCACAACTCTTGAATAATTACTTCAGCTCTGGCAGTGAATTCTTAGTTATTTAATGAAATCTTAGTATGCAGTACTTTATCCCATATGTGTCAGGAGTTTTCAGTGAGAGAAAATGAATTTTGGTCCTAATGTGTACTCTGGGAGTGAGAGGCACATGGCAAATATTGTAGCAGGACATTTTAAACCTTATTTGCTCAGGTATCTTGGAGGCATACCACTGTGACTCAGCTGCATGTCTTCACCCACCTGTGTTCACCCAAGCCCTTCTCTGCCCACTCCAGGCGATGCTCAGGCCAGCGCCGTGGCAGCTGCTGCTCTGCGGTACCCCCACGCTGCTGGCCACACCTGAACCCCAGCGCACAGGGTCTGCAGTAACGTGTCCACACTGAGGCTGCAATTCCTCCCACCTAACCTCAGCTTTCTATATTTCTTAGAAATATAGATACTAGTCTATTCCTCTTCCAGCTAATGGAAGGAGACAGGAACAGCTGGCCAAGTTTTCTCTGGGTGGACCTCTCTTCTCTCCAAAGGTGTCTGTCCTGCACCTACAGGGACATCAGCTGGCTAACTCTAACTGCATGTGGCATTGCCAGGTCTCAAGAGTTTGCAGAGACAGAGCTTGACCTTAATGTGCACCAAAACTATTTTAGCGTTAACAGAACCTTTTTTGGCAAGCATGTTGCTCTACATAAGGAAAGACCTGCACATGGTCCTCCCAGCACCTGGCTCTAATACTTCAAATCTTGCAGATTATAAGATGCAAGAGCAATACAAACAAAAAGTTTCTTCAGTGATGAAGAAACATCATTAGAAGCTAGTGAAATACTTTTCTAGACCATTTAAAACCATTTTGCCAATAGGTCAAGTGCAGACTAAGTTAAGTCAAAAGGACTATGAATACTGATATTTGAAAATTAATAATATAAATAAAACAACACTAACATTACCTGAGCAAAATTAAAGGTGGAACCAAGAAAAGTAAAAGTAGATTATGTATATTTTTCAAAGATAATTGCTGGAAGTATGTTTATGTCTGTAAGTACAAAGAGGAAATTGAAAATAATATTATTTATATTTCAACACATTTAAAGTAATATTAGGTAAGAAATTCCAGTAAGTCCAATTAAAAGCCATATAGCATAAAAAACCAGTGGTCTCATTATGTGAAGTGTTTCCTAATAAATAAGTGAACCACTGAGTAAATTCTTCTAATTCATAACCTGCACAGAAGAAGATAAGGGTAATCAGTGGGACAAAAAACATCTGTCAGTATTCAATACGAAGTTCTTGTTTGGTGACAAATTAAACTTTCTGAAACTTTTTTCCCCTGTCACTACTCTTTGATTTTTTTATGTTAAAGGTATATTTGAATAGAAAGGCATTTGGAAATACAAAATAATCTGAAATTTGATTAAATATATTTATTAGGATGTGATTTTGAAGACCTTGCAGTTTAGTGAATGAATTTTAAGCTCTTTTTGGAGAAAAAAAGTTACTTGCTTTCTTTCTAGCACTACCAGGTACTTTTTTACAAATACACTTTCTGTACCTTATTTTTCATGATGGAGATGTTTTGACTGATGTCACAGTTTTAAAAGTCAGTGAAAAATCTGTTTCACTGAAGTGGAAGCCCTGATCAGGCATTGTTTTTTCTTCTTAAAACTGAAACAAGTACAAAAGCATGTCTCTTAGAACATTTAGATCAACTTTTTTTTCTGCTCATGAACAAAGAATTCAGGAGTGGAAGAAAAACACAAAGGCTTTCTCTGTGACAGGAGACAAAGGCAGGGAAAAAGCCCCAAAACAAAACAAAACAAAACAAAACAATAAAAACCCCCACAGTTTCTCCTTAAAAACCTTAGAAGACCAACTCTCCCTCTCACTTTGTGTTTTGTGGATGGAGAGGTTTGAGCTGATTGGTGAGAGAGTTGGCTTAGCATAAGGACCATTTATTGAAGTGAGCAAAAGTAGCTTTTCAGGTCAAATACTTCCATATCTTTTTCCTTTTCCAGTGGTTCCTCAGTACTGTTTTCTGAAACAACATGACTATGTTGATTACTGCTGCAATAAAATGTTCAACTGACAAAGATTTCAGAGTGCATATTATCAATTTGTATGAGTCAGACCTTTGCTGGCAAAATCTCAATGGAATTACAAAATACAGTTTTCCATCTCAGCAAACTCATACCAGACATGTACAACTCTAAGCAGAATGTCAGTTCCATGCATCACAGGAAAGGTTTTCAGCATGTTGCAAAACTCATCCCTAGTCATTTCTGTTCCAGTAATTCAGCATGTTTATTGTAGAAAGTTTTTGCTAGCTGATAAAAAATTCCTTTTTTACATTGTGTTCATCTCAGAAGATGCAAAACAAACAATCTGAACGTGAACGTGTATAGACACACACAAACACACACAGCCACACACGTGCTCTAACACATACACACAACATCAGTCAGACTCCTAATATCTACACCCAAAATGTAAAAGAGGGACTGTTTCACACAAGAGCATACAAATGCTCATACTGAACTGAAAAGGTGGGGGTATTTTTCTTAAACTGTTCCTCTTACTGTGACCACTGATATAACTGACAGAGCTCTCCTATGTATCATCAATTAATTTTTTAATTGCTGTAGGTGAAAGCTAGATTTAAACAGAAGTTTTGGAAGGATGAAGTTCCATGTAACACTTCAGTAAACAGCAAGCTTCATCAGTTTAGGTCTCATTTACTTGTGAGTAAAGTATCAAAGAATGTGGAGATTTTATTTGATCTGTTTACAAAAACTTACAGATCAATGGCAAAAATCAAGGTATAATAGTATTACTAATGGATAAAAAAAAAATAGAATTAGTGAAGAAATTTGAATTAAAATGTCCAAAACTTCCAAAATTTTTAGGAGAGTGAATTTCTCCTAAAAGCCTTTTTTTCTCAATTTAACTTAGCAGTGCTCAATAGAACTGAAAAGCTATTAAGCTAAGTGAATAAACTATCAGAAGCTATCCAATTTTTGATTAGTCAGCATCTTCACAATCAGTTGTAACAACAGCCCTGGTGTCAGATTGGGAAAACTCATGGCTCTAGATAGGATCTTAGAAAAGAAATTTCAATGCCAAAATAACAAATGGTTTCCATATAGCTTTAAATTTTCATTTTGCTTTCTTAAATTATATAAGGAGATGAAATTTTATTCTCTCATATACGAGGAGGAGCTAGGCAAATTTAGCAACAATATTCTGGATAGATGGTTACACATAACATACTGAATATTGCAAAAGGATGTGACATGCTGCACATTGCAAATTACATAAATTATTAAATGTTTTAATGTTAAAGGCCCTTAAGCAATTTATGCAATTTACAGGTTAGTCCACAAGTCAGTGTTTCAAGATTAATATTATACTGCTATGGGTTGTTGAACAATGCCAGTGGTCAGTTCCCTTCTTTTTCCACTGCCTTTTTTTTGTGGTCCGCATTAGCGATATTACTTAACACTTTATTGAACCTCCATTTGCCTGTTTTCTCACCTTTACAGAATAATATGAATACTATTATCTTTAAAATGTAGTGTCATTATGAATACTTGCTTAAGCACACAAAAATTGCGTGGGTTCAGAGGGCCGTAAATAAGGAGTCAAGCCAATCTCTGGTGCTACTGTCAAAGCCTTCTTATTTTTCTGCTTAGGTTTGTACCTACATGGGAGTCCTGTGATGGCATTATTCAAAAGAATACTGGGATCACATTCATAATTTCTGCTGATTTTGTAACAGTATACACTCCACTTTATCATCTTAGAAAACTAAAAAAGGAAAAGAGAATTGTGGGTTTTGTTCATCCCTCTTCAGCATACAAAATGTTGCTCCAATCTATCTGAAGTTCCACCTGATAGTTTTAGCATTGAGTGATTATTGAAATACACACAGAAGAGAAAGAAGAACCCTATTAACTCAATTAAAATGGAAACACAAATCTCAAGCACAAAAAAAATCGCACTAATTGTTAATTACTGCTTTAACATCATCCTATTGTATAAGGTAGCTGTGAAAGTAAATTACCTCCTTGTTGGAGGAAATACCAAGCCAAATGCTATTACTGTACACTCTGATTTTAAAAGAAGATGCACAATGTCAAAAGGTTTTATTCCCAAAATGTATCTGACATTTTATTTTTCATTATGCCTCTTTGTATGTTACGAGATTTATTTTGATGAAATGAATGAAAAAAGAGGACAGTAGAAATAAAAATCGAAGTCAAGGCAAAAATAAACTATCTATAGTCAGCATGTCTGTGCAAAAATACCAAATATCCCTGGCAGTGAGACAATTAGCTGCTTTGTGTGAAAGAGGATATCTAAGAGGCACTACCTCACCACAAAATGTATGGGCTTTCATTGGTGGTATCCAGTCTTCTCAAGTCCATGGAGCACAAAGTCCCCCTGGAGAGAAGCTCCAGTTCCAGCTGCAGACCCACATCTCTGTGTTCCCTGACCTGGTCACTCTTGTCCCATGAAATTTTCAAGGTTAGCATGAAGTAACTTGTTCTGCTTCTTTAGAGGGGTAGGACAGGAACAGCATGTCCTACCTGGGGCTGGTGCAAGCAGTGTTTGTTTCCCTTTTTTTGTATCATGATTTCCTTTCATCACCCACTGAATCAAAGAATGTAATTAGACTAATACTCAATAAAAAATCACTTCATATACATCCACGAGCAGTATTATTGTAGTGCAAATTCCTGCCAGTGAATGGAGGATGAATAAACAGAGACATTTTTCTCGTGTGCATTTGTCTAATTAATAATAACAATGAGCAACATCAGTTCTCTTCTTAGGCAGGTTGGGGAACACAAGCAACTGCGGCTGCTCATTATCTCATTTATACAAGTAGTCTTTGCTCAATAGGCCTATATTCTTGTATCCTCACTGCACAGACAAGACAAGATTGATGGAGATAAAAAAAAACCCAAAGACAAACCCAGAGGGACTGCAGATATTTATTTAATCACAGGACCACTTACCTGATTTTCATAAGATATTTGCTCACTTGAATTCAAACCCATTCATAACAAGGAATAAGCAATTCACTGAAATTTGAGAATTAGACATCAAAACAAGTTGTATCTGCTGAAGTAAACTGAAAAGAAAATTTCACAGTCTCTGGAACAGTCAGAGGTAGAAATCCTTCCTCTTTGTTACCCTCCCCAGATTCTTACACCTTGTCTCCAGGAATACATCACATGAGAAAGAAACTTGTCAATTACCAAAACCTTTAACTCTAAGACTAGGATTAGACAGGAAATAGAAATATGTTTCAAAATGAATGCAGTAAAGAACAACAGCAGTAATAAAAGCAGCCTTATGCTTCATTTTAATATTTCCTCATTTTAGTTATTGGTTTGCAATATCAGCATCCCATTACAGTCTAAGCTACAAAGACTTCAGGATAATAGTTCTTCCTTGAGGCACCAGTGTTTGCAGGGAAAAGGACAATTTAATATTCTTAAACCAGTGGAACTGTGTGGGCAGTGAGGAAAAGGGGCTTATCTGTAGATTTACTGTGAAACAATTACGCTCCTGCAAGCTCTAAATCCCTCTCCTACTCACAATTAAAGGCATAGATAACTTCCTAATGTACAGCAGCTGACAGATCAGATGATGGAAAGCCAATATCTATCACTCCCTGTTTACTTCTTACTTTGTATGGGGAAAATCAGCCATATGCAGAATCCATTTGGGATAAAAAAGAGCTTGGATAGCAGTGCATAGTATGAAACTGTTTCATCCATCAACTCTCTCCAGAAAGACAGGACTGGATGTTTCATTTGCAGGGCAGAGGAGGAGATACCAAAGGAGGAAGCAATCAGTTCAATAACAAAGGCAAAACTCTCAAGCAGAATTTCAAGCTCCTAAAAGACTTCCCGAAAGGCTCTTGCACAGCTCCTTATTGGTTCTTTTGTTTGCTCTCAGAAAGGCAATTTCCAGAAAACTTGATTTCAATTTGAAAGCTTTCATTCATAAAGAATGCAGTGCCAAAGAAAATGGTGTGGGATATTAAATGGTACAGTGAATCAAATCTTGAGGACTTTCTTCAGAGTTTGTGTTCTACAGCCTATAAAAAACTCTAACCAGACCTGGCAGAATCTTTAGCACTTCAGGAACCCCAGAATTCAGCCTGCTGGGTTTACCTGTGAAGCTCTTACCTCCAACTTTTAAACAGTTTGTACATCTAAATTCAGTTTATGTCACTAGTAAAATTAATCCAATCCACCAACAAAGGTTACTTTTAATGCACATTAGTGTTCTCTTATGTCAGAGAAAGCTATGAAAGTGATCCGGCTGAACCCAAAGCATCCTATGGCTCTCCTAAAGCTCTTTGGAGGCAGAGAGACTTGCCCACTGCAGCAGGAGGGATTTACTGCCGCCAGACTCAACATCTATGATACTTGGATTGTCAGCTTAAGTACTTTAAAACTTTCTTCTGTGTCCTTATTTTTCCTATTAATCTCTTATCTTACGCAATGTAAAAAGAACACTGACAAAATAAGTTGTGCAAGTAGGAATCCAAATGAGTAGTTTGGCTTGCCTCCAAAATATCAGTAAAAACATCCCCATTTTCATATTACTTTTCAAATTTCTGTGTTCCTTCTCCCCTTCTCTTAATTTCACAGGAGATTCCTGGCTGATCTTTACTTATCATAAACATTTTGCAAGGAATTTTTTTAAGGGGGATTTAATTGAGATGGCTAGTAATAGCTCACTTTTATTAATGCAAGTACAGCATCACCAACCTGGCAAGGGAGAGGATTGTCCCACTCTGCTCTGCACTGGGGTGGCCTCACCTCCAGTCCTTTGTGAAGTTTTGGGCACCACAAAGTGAGAAAGACATGAAACTATTAGAAAGTGTCCAAAGGAGGAGGGCCATGAGGATGGTGAAGGGCCTTGAGGGGAAGATGAATGAGGAACAACTGAGGGCACTTGGTCTGTTCAGCCTGGAGGAGACTGAGGGGAGACCTCACTGCAGTTACAACTTCCTCATGAGGGGAAGAGGAGGGACAGACACTGATCTCTCCTCTGTGGTGACCAGTGATAGGACCTGAGGGAATGGTCCAAAGCTGTGTCAGGGGAGGTTTAGGCTGGATTTTAGTAAAAGGTTCTTCACCCAGAGGGTGGCTGAGCACTGGAAAAGGCTTTCCAGGGCAGTGGTCACAGCATCAGCCTGACAAAGTTCAAGTGTTTGGACAATACTCTCAGTCAGATGGTCTGACTCTTGGGGATGGTGCTGTGCAGGGCCAGGAGTTGAACTTTGATGATTCTTGTGGCTCCCTTCCAACTCAGCATATTCTGTGATTCTATTAGTAACTGAGGAGACCTACACCTTGTCCTCCATCTGCCAACACTTCTGGGTCTAAACCTCGATGCCTGATGTTTCAGACTTCCTGTATGTGCAAAACTGCATGAAACAACTTGCACACACAGTGTGCACTTGTCTACTCAGTTGTCTGTTTGCCTGGCCCAGCAATTACACAGAAGCCTGACAGATTCCAGCTAAGAGCCTGAAAGCAGCAGGTCCTCTGTTGACCTCAGAAGGAAACATACGTTTCCTGGGCGCTAACCCAAAGGCCCACTACTTTAAGGTATATGTGAAATGAGCTGAATCAAACCAATGAGAAATCTTTCTTGAAAAAAGAGTCTATTTTGCTCATCTCCTGATAATACAAGCAACTCCTTGATCTCCAAAACATTTACCTAAGGGGACACATTATCTCAGTCTTTAGAAAATCTGGGTACCTTTCACAGTGTTATATTTCAATGACTGAAATGAAGTCAAAACCACCGTGTCAACTGCGCTCCTTCAGGATTACATTTCAGTCTCTGTGAGACTGGCTCAAACAAGTAATGACCATGGCAGATAATGATCAACCAGTAAGTTACTTCCTCTTTGTTCACTGACCCATAACTGAAGTGACCGAAAATCACCCTCCCAGAAAATGGTATCAAAAAGGCTGGTTCAGCTGGTTTTCATCCAACTGGCTGTTTATGTTTAAGTCTTTGCAGCAGTATATTTATTTTTGGAAAGAAAGGACACTTGCTTTGATCTTGCAAATGTGTATCACTATTTTTTAATCAGTTCAATTGTACCCGAGTAGCATGTTTTTGCGCTTAAACATATTGTGCAGAGACTTGCATCAAGGAAAACAATAAAAGGAACTGTAACAATTCTTGTTTCCAGTTTCTATAGACGTTTCTACAGTTACTTCTATCCAGTTTCAGAGTCTTGGTGTTAATTTCAGTCACTATTAGTAACTATTTAAACAAGAAGACATTTCTTTATGAGGCTTTGGAGGTTTATTTTAATGTCAGATATCAGAAGACAGAGACCTGTTTCAACAGATTAAAAACCATGATTTAAAATGAGATGCTGCCATATTGGGTGTGTCTGAGACAAGGTTCATTTTCCCCATTGCAGCCCTCATAGTGCTGTGTGTTGTAGGGGTATCTAGAAAGGAGCTGATAACACAGCACCAGTGCTGTCCCTCCAAAACTCCCGCTGCTGCACCCAGTAGACTGGGGGTAGGCAAGATCTTGGAAGGGGACATACCCAGGACAGCTGACTCAAAGTAACGAAAGGGATATCCATACCATAGGACATGTGCTCAGCAATAAAGGCTGAGAGAAGGGTAAGGAGGGGAGTCCATCAGTACAGCATGTGTCTTCCCAAGCAACTGCTATTCATACTAAAGCCCTACCTGTGAAGTGGCTGGATATCACCTACTGATGGGAAGTACAGAAGAAATATTTTGATTTTCCTTTGCTTCCATGTACATCCTTTGCTTTTGCTTTATTAAACTGCCTTTACCTTCAAGCATGACTTTTTCTGCTTCTTATTTTCTCCACTTGCATCCTGCCAAGGAGGGAAGAAATAGGATGGTTTAGAAGGCACTTGGCACCCAGCCCAAGTCAACCATCAAAACTATCAAATATTTTTAGCATCTTTGAGAATCAAAGGTGCATTTACCCTTATAATTTTTGTAACACTATTTTTGGTAGCATTTTTAACTAGGAGATTAGAGAACTCACTACCAAGCATGACTGCTTACTTTTTTTTCTCTCTTTGAAATAGTTAGCAGACTGTTCAATGTGCTAATCATCATGCAAGAAACTTTAGCTTCTAAATGATCCTAGAAATCAAAAATCAAACTAGGGAAAAATAATGAAGAGGATGGGAAATTTTCCAATGCACAGATTTACCCTGTAGGTTTTGTGGAAACTCAAAATTATTTTATGATCTTATTATTTCTTTGTTTTAAATTGAAAATACAAATCCATGCTTTATCATTTGTTCATTTTAGTTTGAACTGTTTTAGTCACCTAGCAATCCAATGTTAATGATTTTCTGATATTAATAACTCAATAATTCCTTTAAAGGATTTGCTTTGAAATTTCACTGTCTAAGCCCTTATAAAAGTCCAATTTGAGTGGCATTTATGATTTTATAGTGGAGGACCTGTCAGTTTTTGAATTATAAAGTTTTATTTTCAAGGAAATTTATGTCATCCTTTAATTCCTTCAGAGAAAACAGAATGATTTTTTTAGAGTTTCTCATATTTGACAGGATTTTGCAAGGTTTCTGTGAGCTACTTAGATATTTCACAGGGGCTTTCTTAGTCTTCCGGTGCAAGCTTACTGCATTTAAGTCATGCAACTGTAATTTAAGCATAGAAAATCAGTATGGGATGACATTTGACACAGTACTCACCAGCAACTCTTTCAGTTACAAATGGTGTAGTATCTTTATTTGTGAGTTCTGTTAGAAAAATATAAATACTCTCTCCTGGAAACATGCAAAGAATTTAGGTTTGAGGAGGAGTGGTTTGGACACATGTCAAAACCTACTCTATTTAATTTATAATCAATTTAGCTAAGCACCCAGTTTTTCAAAACTGAATTAACATCTCTGATGCATAAGTATATATCTTTGGAAAATATAAATTCTGATGTTGTGTATGGCTGCAGCCTGATTTACAGCTGTCATTTCACCAAAGATGGAGAAAAAAAACCATTGCATAATTCCAACCCATCAAAATAAGTCCTCCAGCAAAAAAGTGAAGTAAGGCTCTGTAAAATTTAGTTGATAAGCTTTGAGGGTAATATAAATGGAAAGAAGCCACTTCTGAAAAAGGCAAATTAATGAAAACCAACTTCTCTTTGATGTCTCCAAATTCTTTGTTCCTTCAAGTTCTCTATCAGCTTTATTGAACTCCTCCCTTTTGCTTTATTGAAGACAGTTTCTTCCTCTTACAGTCTTTCTTACTGTCTAAATTTAAAAGGGTTTGGTATTTTCTGCTAATGGAGTGTCCAATGGCTATCAGGTGACCTATTTCCTGTGGATAATTAGCTGAAATCATCTTGAGTATGGTAAGTAAGACTTGGAAGGAGATATGGTTTAAAAATATTACTTATTTTAGCAAAGACTATGCGTATAAACTGCATTTTTGCTTTGAACATAACAGACAAGAAAACCTAGTGGATGATCTTGGAAACAAATATTAACACACTGAAGAAGGCTAACCAAATGAACATCTATGAAAGCATCTAGGTTAAAAAAAACTGGCAAAACTTCAGTCCAAGTTAGTTGCTAATTAGTATTTTTCTTAATCACATGGGTCAAATAGGTTAACTCACCTTATTAGGTAGTGTGCCGGTTTGGACAAATTTGGAGGAAAATAGCCTCTGATAAAAGCCAGGTTACAACCACCCCTCCCCCACCAGGTTCAGGAAAAAGAAATTTTCCTCAGACAAAAGTGAAAGAGATAAAAAGCTATTTATTTAACAAACACACAGGAAAAGGATAATAATGCTAAATAATAAAACCTCTCGCTGTGGAGAGAAACGTGGGAAGATTTCAGAGTCCTTCTGTGGGTGTGGTCTCTCTCCTCCTCCTCGGAGCTGGGTCATGGGCCCACCTCCGGGGCCTCGGTGGAAAATTCTCCCAATGTGTTCTGATATTGAAACAGTTCAGAAGAGAAGAAGGGAACAACCAAAGTCCCAGGAAAACAAAGTTCTGCTCTCCGTCTCCCTATGGAGAAAAGGAGCTCGAAAAGCAAGAAGAGTGCTTCCTCCGCTCTTGCTGCTGCAGCAGGAGAAAGCAGAGGAGTGTATATATCTGTGTCCTTGAACAACTGTTTTGAAAAGTTCGCTCGTTTTTTTTTCCCTTCCCCCTCTCAGGCTCAGTTTAAAGGCACAGAAAGGCACAAAATTAATTTCTGGGCATAGAGCAGCAATAGGGGATATACATCATAAAGTCACCCCAGGACAGGTAGGGTGCTAGTAAAGAAACTGGAGACAGAAGTTTAGTTCCCTTACTCTGTGGTTGATTTCCTGTGTCACTCTGTTCAATAAAATTGAAGCAATGGCACTTTCTTACCAAAGAGATACAAGCAAAATAGAAGGATCATAGAATCATAAGATTATCAAATAGTTTCAGTTGGAAGGGACCTTAAAGATCATCCAGTTCCAACCCCCTGCCATGTGCTGGGCCACCCCTCACTAGACCAGGTCGCTCAGAGCCTCATCCAACTTGACTTTGATGGGGCATCTTCAACTTGCCTGGGCAACCTGTTCCAGTGCCTCACCACCCTCACAGTAAAGAACTTCCTCCTAATATCTAATCTAAGCCTACTCTCTTTTAGTTTGAAACCATTCCCCCTTGTCCAATTAACACAAGCCCTTATAAAAAGTCTCTCTCTGTCTTTCTTGTAGACTCCCTTCAGGTACTGGAAGGCTGCAATTAGGTCACCTCAAAGTGTTCTTTTTTCCAGACTGAATAAACCAAATTATTTCAGCCTTTCCTCATAGGAGAAATGCTCCATCCCTCTAATCATCTTGGTGGCCTCCCCCGGGATTGCTTCAATAGGTCCATGTCTTCCTTATGCTGAGGACCCCAGACCTGGACTCTCTACAGGAAAATAATACTGACCAGGAATGAAGGATGGTCATTTACGGCAGTAATGAAGAGCTCAACAGTGTCTGCAAGCTGAAACAGCACAAAATGGAGAAAGTACGTGCCAGCAAGTAAACTCTAAAGAACATTTTAACAGCCTTTCCCACTGCACTATATGAGAGCCAAAACTGGGCTAGATAGATCCTTGGTCTCACCGAGGTTTTCATTATCTTTCCAACAATTGTATGATTCCCTCCTTGGTGTTACTTGCTACTTGACTTAGTAGTTAGAGAGACCCAGGTGAAATGTATTGATTGACAGTCTAAGGAATGATCAGTGGGACATTGGGACCATCTCTTTGGCTCACTATTGACTTTAAACTGAACTAACTCCCAGAGCATTCAGGCAGTCTATCTGATCTGTTTTCCACAAATAAAATATAAGTAGCAAGGACAAGTTCATGAATACTGTAGAACAAGTATTAGCAGAACAACTTAGCCCTGAAAACAAGTGTAGAAGTAATTCCTTATGAGGAAGAGAGGGTTTCTTAGCATATGAAGAAACACCAGTGGCAGCAAATGTTTCTTTTAATTTTGACAGTACTTCAAAAACTCTGGACAGTCTGAAGCATTTAAAAGCTGAAGTATCTAAATGTCTAAGACATTTAATAGCAAGGAACAGTGTTCTGAGGGCTACATAAATGAATATTTCAAATGAGGAAACAAAGGGGAAAACATATTTTTTACTTTTTTATAGAACCTCACTTGCAATGGCCACAATTCTGCTTGAGAAGGTATTTAATTTCTATTATGGCATTTAGAGGTTTAGGAACATGATCTATTGTGCCAATATGGCTCATGTTTGTTCACTACTCAACTCTAAATTTTTATCAAAGTGTAGTAAAAATCCAGTCTGGCTGATTCTGAGGAATGGAATATAAGCCAACAGATTTCTGAATACTTTGAATAATGTTTAGGTTGCCCTTTTACACTCCAATTCATGTCGCTTTTATCTTGACATATACCTGCCTTTGGCATGTTTGAAGAAATCTGGTTTTGAAATAATCAAGTCATGCATCTTAGAACTGCCTGCCCTGGTCACTAATGTGCCACATTGCATATTTATTGACAGCCACATTTTCTCTTGAGAGAATTATATTCATATGTGCATGGCTCTCAATGTATTCATGCACTTATCTGTGTGTAGGATATAGGAATAAAGCATAAATAAAATATTAGAGTTGAAGAAGAAATAAAAATTATGAAAGCTATTGGAAAACAGCTTCTCTCCAAATTCAAGGTGCATGGGAATGCAAGAGGATCATCTCCATAAACACATTTCTTCATCCAGTTTCACCTTAGGTTCTCACAGATCAGTGCAGAGCAACACTTCTGATTAAACTTCAATTTAATTTTCTTACAGACCTTAAGGAAATAATATATAAAGCATATATATCAACCATCACATATACCCCACAGAACTCATATTTCTTTATTCTCAGACATGAACTATCCAAGTAACCTACATAAGAATTTCACTCTGCTGATTTGCTGTCCTTTCTTTCATTGTTTCCTAAATCCTTGAGACATGAAGTTATATAGTCAATCAAGCTTACAGGAGAGAGCAAATGAATGTCACAGTTGAAATGAAGAACTGTGCATTTATTTTACATAACATAACTGAAAGATCAAACAGTGAATTATTTCAACAAAAGTCTAGAATTTAGTTAGAACTAAACTAAACAAAATTTAGTTAGAAGTGAATTTAGTTCATTTTATGATCTATACTTATACAGTAGTTTCCACAGATTTAAATGAAGTGTCCTTCCCTTTAATAGGGGTTTTAGTGTTGTTGCAAGTCATAACAACTATGTCTAGTCCCAAAATTACACACATAATAAAATATAGGTTTCATTATAGCCAATTCCTTTTAATCACTTGTTTTCTTCATAATTACAGGGTTTGGCAATCCTGATTTCATTCTGGTTTTGTTTTTTGGAGGTTTTTTTTTTGGGGGGGCGTTGTTTTGGGGGTTTTTTAAGCTTTTTTTTTTTAATGTTCTCTACTCATTCAGCAGAAACGTGATTAAAGATAACATGGATATTTTGGCAGATGGGTGATTACCTCTTAAAACCTCCTATGGAATTGATATTTGTAGCAACTTATGGGCACATGCAATTTTCTCCCCTTAAAATATGCACAGCCCAATCTTTCCAGTTCTAATGTGCAACCTGAGTCCCACATACGGACTTTCAGCTTTCTGGACAGCTGCATCAGGACGTAACTTGTACAGACTGATTTGAATTTTAAATTGTATCATTTGAGCCACATCATGCAACTTTTAAATGGCATCTTCATTTGTACCTGCTGGTGCTCACATTTGTATATCACCACCGTTTTATATCAGGCACAGAAACCATGGTAATGTGACCCTCTCATGCTGCAGCAGATGCTCTTCTCTGAAGCAACAGCCCAGCTGCTGGGAGAAAGGATTTATGTCAGTCCACAGCCCTTCCCTGATGAGTGCCTGGAGCCACAGGAAGCCCAGGTTAAGAGTTTTGAAGCAGCTACAATATTGATTACAGCTACCTCTGTCTGTTAGAATTATCTACAACCCATCAGCTGTAAAGGGTTTTTCTGAGTGAAGGAGAGTTTCATGTAAAGGAAACAAAGTTTTATCTTTGGAAGCCGCTTGTTATAGTTGAAACATATTCACCAGATAAATAAAAATTACTTTCTCTGCCTCTTTAGCACAACGTGGTCACCTTGTAATTTGTGTTCCTATCTATCCATCTGTCTAAAAGCATGTATATATATGCATATATATATTTGCATATGTATACCTCTATAAATGACCTATTCTATTTCTACAGCATTTGCATTAGAAATTCATTTTACTAGTCTAAAACACTGAAGTTTTTCTGAGTGTTTTTTTCTTCTCCAATCTTCTTTACATAGTTGCCAGATACAAGGAATTCTGGGCTTCAAGAATCTACATTTTTAATATTAACATGAAGTCTACATTTCACACCAGAAAAAAATGAATTAATAATGGTTTAAGCTTGTTAAATTCAGTGGGACATATTTACAATTAGAACAAACTGACAAAACTCCTTTTAAGTGAATGAAATGGTGACAATTTACATGGCTGAGCAGACAGCAGTCCCTCTCCTCACCTACAAGAGCGGTACAGTATGGTAGTTTTGAGGAGAGACATTAGCATAACTCTGAAGACTAAACTGGACAGCACAGCCTACAAGAATAGATTTATTACACACTACTAACATGTGCAGCCAGCCATGTGCATGACCATGATAGTGCCACAATATAGCAGAGGTCCACAAAACAGCTTCCATGTTGCCATGCAGTGCAAATATCATGGATCCTTTTCAGTAGGAGACTTCTCAGCACCACTGCCAAGGATCCTCAGAGGAATGAAACTGGCAAAGGCAGGTGCCATGGGGGAGATTCTTGCTTGAATCAAATGTCTTACTTGTGTGTAAGACTGCCAGACCACATGTTATTTCCTCCAGTGTAGATCAGAGCATGTATGTGCACACATAGCTAACAACCTCCAAAAACTCTCCTGTGATTTTATATATGGAATACTAAAATTTTTACAAAATACAGATAATAGCTACTCTAACCAGTTTATGTCCAATAACTCAGTAGTCAGAGGGCTGGCACACTCATACTCCTTTCACTTCTGTGTCACTTAAAGCCCACCTCTCTCACCCTGCAGCCCACTTCACCAGGTTACAGTCAATCTTCAGGTGGTCAGGGAGAATGTCAGAGCAGAATACTGTGGTTTGGTTTGGTTTGGTTTGGTTTGGTTTGAAGGAACTTCTAGAGGGTGTCTAGTCAGTCCTATGTTCCACTTCAGGTAAGACAATCACCAAGACAACACAGCTATTACAGCTCTTCCACCAAATGAATGACTCTTTGGCTGAGACAGCACAGGATCACAGAATCATTAGGAATCACTGGAAAAGACCTCTACGATCATTGAGTCCAACCATTCATTCAACATGGCCAAGTCCAACACTAAACCACGTCATGTGGTATCATATATAACCCCTCACATGAAGGTAATTTGGTTTCTTATCTGAAAATACGGCAAACTTCAGTTGCCTCTAAAGAAAAATACATATTATTTGGACCAGGGAATCAAAACAAGAGCCCTTGTATTCCTGCCTGGTAATTACTCTTCCACCATATTAAAGCTCCCTGTAGCCTAAACACTATTTAATTTCACCCAAAGCAGAGCATTTTTGGCAAAAGAAATTGAGACAAAACTCTTCCAGACCATCACTGTGATTGGTGTGTGCAATGCTTCTTTGGGAAACAAAGTGCAAACTACCTCAAGAAGAAAGAATTTACTCTGTATCCTTTAAGCTCTGAGCTGGTTAGACAGGCGAGGTGCTAGAAGAAATAGCACAACCACTGCATCTCAAGTGGGCACCTGGCCTTTCTAGTGAGTGAAGTCAGTATGTTCCAAGAAATGAAACTCCTTTCATTGAACCTTATGCCTGACCCAGCTGAGTCAATAGAAGGAAATGGACATTGTAATCCATGATTCAGCTGACCCCTCATGCTTGCACAGAGGAATGTTAATCAAAATTCCTCAGGATTCAATCACAATAATGTGGATATTTTAATGCACTAAATTTTCTCTATTATGAGGTAGTTAGCGAGGACTGCTCACATGTTCTTTGGTTAAAGTTCTGTGTAGAGAAGTGTAACCTAAATTTTTATACTCTAGGACAGCTATATCATAGCAATTACCTGTTTACCTCTCTGCCTTTTTATAAACTTCATGAAGAAAATCTTGTGGAATTACAAAAAAAAAGTAGTAAATTAAATGAAAGCTCTTTATATGTTTTTACTTTAATTCTTCTTTCTTCTCAGATATCTGTTGCAGCATACAAGGAAAGTCTTGCAACACTGTTTTGTTACTCTCAGATAAATGATGAAATGTGGAAATTATCTGCTATATTGTCACATTAATTTTTAAGTATTATTCTGATTACTTGCTAACATGCTTTTACTGTTTTTCTTACCTAGAGGCATGAGAATCTTTCAGTATTGATTTCCAGACTCTGAAATTCTTTGAGGGAAAGGTTTGATCTTTCCTTAGTATATACTGTATAGAAAGGAATGGAATCTGTTGTCAGTAATTTTATGTAACTGATGACAAAGCACTGTAAAGTATCACTTCATAATTGATGGTACAATGCCTATAAACAGTAGCAAGTTTTTTAGTTTCCCTGTTCTCCTCATATCATGTCTAACTTTTTATATTGCTTTTATAGAACAAGGTTTTCCTTGCATCAGACGCTGAAACGTGATCCTTTTTTTCCTGATGGTAATGCTTTGTTTCTGAACAGAAAAAAAGATGTCATTGCATAACTCACTGAACATCCTGAATCAGATGACTTGTTTAGAATTGCAGATTATGCTCAAAGGGACTGCTTGAGCCATATTGGTTCCATCAGAATTACATACAAAATAGAGCCATCATGAACACATTATAATCTGTTTTGAAAACAGCTTGATGCTGAGTAATGAAGAATTATTATGCCATATTTTAATTCAAAATTTTAATAATTTTTTTAAAGTAAATATAGCACTGTAACCCATGAAAAAAAGGCTCAAATGATAAGATTATGATGCTTCTGCTCATGATTTTCACATGCTTTTCTCAGAACAGTGTACCTCTTGCCCCACATCAGCTAAACCAAATTGCAGCTATGATAGTTGAGACAGCGTGTTTCGTATGTGTTTTCAGACACTTCCAGTTCTCAGGTAAATAGACATGCATTAAAATATAAAGATGTCTTATAAATTCTGACAGACCGTAGTTCACCAAATGAAAATATATTCTTCCATTCTCAAACTGTTGTAGATACTGTAACCATCCGGTAAGAGCAGGGCATGCCTGTTTGACAGTAGTATAATCCATTTACTTTTAACAACTGATTGAAGACTGTGTTTTTTGGGTTTATTCTTAGTTGACCACTCAGTTGTTTAAAATTATTCAGCATGTGGATTGGTTAAATACTGAGAACTCATGACCTCTAATGTGATTAAACACCTCACTGCTTTTAATTATTAACAAAAGCAGCTAATTATTTTGTATGACCTTTTGCCACAAAGATATCTTTTGACTGTTCTTGAGATCAAAAGACATATTCATAAAAAGATCAAAGGAATTTCTGTGCAACTAGTAGAATCAGCTTCCTTCACAAACTACAGACTGCTTATTTCAAACTGAAACTTCATTTCACTGTTGTCTGACTTGAGATTACATACAGTGCTTATCATCCCATGTTTGGATAGCTTATTTTTTATTTATTGGATATAACATGAATTTGCACCGTGCACCAATACATGTGCACATACACATTGCTCATTTATGAAAAAAGGAATGTTAGATTATGTTGCTTGGACGTCACAAAGAAATTCTGCACTGAAAAGGTGGTCAGACATTGGAATGGGCAGCCAACGGAGGTGGCAGAAGCACCATCCCTGGAGGTGTTCAAAAAAATAACTGGATGTGGCACTCAGTGCCATGGTCTAATTAACAGGGCACTGATCAAAGACTGGACGTGATGATCTTGAAACTCTTTTCCAGCCTTAATGATTCTATGATTCTATGTAATCACTGGGAATACTCACTGAATAAAGTTAATGCAAATTCTATACATTATTTTGGAAAATTTTTCTTCAATAGAACAGGAACACACATCTCAGCGATTCTGCAGTTGATTGTGTCCAGATTTTGCTGCTTTCAGATGAATAAAAAACTCATTAGAGATGCTCTGTTAATGGTGGCAGTACACCTGATTTTTTTCACCTTGAAAATATTGGGATGCTTCAACTTACTTTAAAAGCAAAACTAAAAAATGTACTAAGTTGTATCTTGGTTGGTATTCTGAAAGCTGTGCACAGTTACTTTGCAAACTCAAGAAAAATTTCTTCTAACTACTGCTAGCTCCAAATTAAAAAAAAAAAAAAAGGAGCTGCTCATCTAAAACTGAATTTATACAGCTCTTCTTTTTTTTTAATGTAGTTCAAGTGCAAAACAATAAAGTGAAAAACATCCCTGCAGGCAGCTGCCTAGTGGTAGAAGGCCTCAGGATTTTTAGGTGTCTCTCAATAAGCCTCCAATTGCAAGCAGAACTGGTACTCTCAGAAAAAGCAAAGCCACTTTCTTTTTTAGAAGAGTAGTAATGTTGTCCCTGCCTAATTCTGCTTTTTAGATTCAGCTCTCTATACAGATGACAGGTTTGCAGGTAAAAGCACTGATGTCTCTGAATTTTTTCTGTCTCAGTTGAGAAGATATGAAAATATGGACGTTCCAGTCTACATAATGAGTGTCCAGTTTGCAAAGCATCTGCATCACTTATATGCACAAAAGATACACAGAAAATTATAAAGTGTAGCTGCTGATATGTCACTGCAATAGAAGACTGGAGAATGTTTAGCTATTTTTTCCCCCCTGGGTTTCACTGAGAAATAAGTAGTGCTGTCAGAATGAAAATGCTCTCTAACTTATTCTGTCTAATTTGTTTTTATCATTTGAAGTCTAAAATGAAAAGTTCCAGTGTTAACAGTTCTCCATAGTTGGGAAGGTAAATTTTTCAAAATAAAAAAAAAAGAAAGTGTGTATTAGCTCAGAAGTTTTCACTATGTGTACTGATGAAAAATAGTTTTTTGAAGAAAAGAACATGATAAAAACAGTGCTGCTTAGATTAGCCAAGAAATGGGGATGAGGGTTTTAAAAGTATGTATTGTTTGTCACATCTGAATACTTCTGTGTTCAGAAAGATTGCCCCCCCCCCCCACTTAAAAACTTGATGTATTGTGATAAGCCTAACTGCACCTAATGCATCTGACTTCATTACTCATTTCTTATCTCTTCTCCTGTCCTCCACCTCAGCCTCCTCAACCGAGTATTAATAAAAATTTCTTTGGGCTGTCAAGCATTAGAACAGGCTGCCTGGGGAAGTGGTGGAGTCACCATCCCAGGAAGTATTTAAAAGAAATGTAGATGTGGCACTGAGTGACATGGTTGAGTGGTGGACTTGGAAGTACTCAGTTAATGGTTGGAATCGATGATCCTAAGAGTCTTTTCCACCAAAATGATTCTGTGATTCTATGCCTCTATAGACACCATTTCTGACCAACAAGCCTTAACACAGCCTTTTCAGCACAGTTTGTGTAATTTTTCATAGAAAGGTAATTTCTTAACTGGCGAGCTTGGCTCACAGTGTTTCCACTAAAAGGCAGCTTCTATTTCCAATGCAGTATTTAAAAAAAATACTGTTCTGAAGTTTCATTATCCCATTTCCTCTTAAGATACTGTGCTGATTTTGGCTGGGATAGAGTTAATTTTCTGCACAGTGGCTAGTATGGGGCTGTATCTTAGGTAAAAAAAAGTTTAAAGAGACCTGAGTTAATCAGCAAAACACTTTGAGAGGCCCTCATGCAATTTATAGCAGTAAGAAGTGTAAAAGCGTGGGGGGTCGTCCCAGGTGAAGGTGAGCTCTGCCACCTGGACCCTCGGCAGGCCCAGCGTGCGGCCGGAGTCCAGGGCTGGGACAGGCACGGCAGGCTCGCTAAAAGCCTGCCCACAGCTCCGCTCCCTTCCTTCCCTGGCGGAAGCACCAGGGGCCTTCAGATGTCTCCTGCGGAATTCCATGGCCTCCCCCTTCCTGCACCTTCCCGACTGAGGCGGCCTTTGCAAAAAGCTGGCCTTCCCTCTCATTCCAGCCCCGGAGCGGGAGGCGAGGCCGCGAGTGCGCGGACTCTGCCAACTCCCCAGGGAGCACCCGTGTTCGGCCGACATAAACGCGAGTGGGACGCGGAGGGCCCGC
>NW_008239767.1:681399-774260 GCF_000691975.1 Corvus brachyrhynchos
GTCAGACAGCCCCCTGCTTCTCCTGGTTCTCCCGGAACAGCCCCCTGGTTCCCCTGGTTCTCCTGGGACACCTGCCGCGCCTCCGTGCGGCAGGCCTTACGTGATCCAAGAGTGGTTTCCTGAGGAAAAGTTGAGTTTATTTGGAAGGAAATGGGAGCCTTCCCGTGAAAGTTGCACTGCTTTGGTCATTAATGATGAAGAATATCAGCTATGAATTACTTGTCTCTATTTTTATATATTACAAATGTGAAGTTTTTTTCCTGTGCATTTCACCTAATTCACACTATTGTTGTGAAGTTTTGTTGGATGAATTCTGGGATTCAATTAATGTTGTTAATGCTCTGCCTGTTAAAAAAAGATTACATGAATATGCAGATATAACAGAATACAAAAGAATTATCAAAGTTACCAATATTTTTAGCTGATTATTTCTAATGTCAGTGAATGGAAATGATAGTTTCTGATGACTCTGACCTTAGGAATACAGAAATCATAGGGCTTAGTCACTTGCATTTCTCTCATTGACTGATGGAAGAAAGTAATGATTAATTTTGTCTTATCACAGAAATGCCTGGAGTTCTAGTTCCTTAAAAATCGTCTAGTTCCAACCCTCCTGCCGTGGGCAGGGACACCTTCTACTAGACCAAGTTGCTAAAAATCCCATCCAGCCTGGTCTTGAGCAGTTCTAGGGATGGCGTTTAACCCCAGCTGGCAACTAAGTACCACACAGCCTTTTGTTCAGTTCCCCCACCCCAGTGGGGATAGTCATAAAGAAAAGGTAAACCTAATGAGTTGAGATAAGAACAATCTAATAATTGAAATAAAATATTATAATAGTGATACTAAGTATGCAGATAGTATGATTAATAGGAGGAATTGTTATAACGAAAGGGAGAGACAGTAACAGAACCCAAGAGAAACAAGTGATGAACATCATTGCTCACCTCCTGTTGACCAATGCCCAGCCCATTTCTGAACAGAGATCATCCCCCCACTATCCCAGTATTCCTTTGGCCAGTTTGGGTCACCTGTCCTGGCCTTGCTCTCCTCCCAGCTTTCAGTTCAGCTCCTCAGTAGCAGAGCATGAGACATTATAAAGTCCTTGACTGAGGGTAAACACTACATGGCAACAGCCAAAACACCAGGATGTTATCAACATCATTCTCATACTAAATCCAAAACCCACCAGCATTGTACCAGCTACTAAGAAGAAAATGTCCCACCTAAAACCAGGGCATGCATCCACAGCTTCTCTAGGCAATCTGTTCCAGTGTCTCATCACCCTCACAGTAAAGAATTTCTTCCTAATAGCTAATCTAAATCTGCCCTCTTTCAGTTTAAAGTAATTTCCCCGTGTCTTGCCCTTGTAAAAAGTCCTTCTTCAGCTTTCTTGTAAGCCCGCTTCAGGTGCTGAAGGGCACCCTGGAGCATTCTCTTCTCCAGGCTTAGCAACCTCAACTCTCTCAATCTGTATTCAAAGGAGAGGTGCTCCAGCCCTCTGATCATTTTCCTGGCTTAGATGTTTTCTTAATCTGAATAAACTAGTAATTGAGCCAAATTAAAGTGTGAAAAGTACTTGTCTATGGACTTGGCTATGAATCCTTGTCAAGTCTCTTCAGTGGTTCACTGTCTTTTGCAACCTCCAGTGCTTCATAAATTAATATTTAGGTAATACATATTTAAATGTGGTTATAGTTATGCTACTATGCATAGTATATGTAGGGCTTCATTCTTTATTGCATACCGTATGCTTCTTAGAGTACTGGATTCCTAGTGGTATTCCCTCTTTTCCTTGCCCTCCATTACAAACATTTTCTTTCTTCTGAACAATCTCATCTTTCATTCTGCCTATATTAAATTTCTGTAAGAAACCCAAAACTAAAGTGTTGGGGAAGATGAAAGTTTGGTAAGAAAGTTTGACAGGTATGTAGGCTTGGCAGAAAGATCTTTGAATGTAGAAACTGGGGATGAGATAGAAATGAAAGCAAGTTTTGATATAGAGTAAAAGATGTTTTGCTGAAACACTGATCGATGAGTAACTGAGAAGGCAAAGGTTGGAGATGAGTTGGAAGGAGATTTTTAGGAGTAGGACAAAGGTATGTGACTACAAACAAAGACATGTTTTCACCAAGTAAATAAATCTCAAGAAGAGCATAAGTAAATAGAAAACATGTCTTTACCATAAAGAGAGATATGGCAGGCAAACAAGAAATGTTGATGCAGCAAGAAGAAGAAAGGTCTGAGAATTTCCCATTGTAAGCTTAAATTGTAACTTACTTACTCTTGTGATTGGACAATAATGACTGTAATATGGTGATGGTAGTAGTTATGATAGGCTATAGGCAAATGTAAAGGTATTGTGTATGGTGCTTATTGGTTGTTATGTATTAAGATACTCTGCAAAGAAAAGTATAAAATGCTTTGTAACTTGAACAGAAAGCGGTTTCAGGTATGCCTACAGCTGGAGCTGGCAGCTGTAGGGCTGGCTCTGGTTACCCACTCCCTGAAATGCTGTAACTTCACCTATGCAATAAACAGCTTTCAAGAGAGCCACCTGAAGTCCAGATAGCCTTCGTGAAACATTCTCCTATACTAAAGTTTTTAAAATACAGTGGATGCATTACCTCAATGAATCTTGTTCACTGAAAGATACTGATCTTGTAGATTTAAAAACTTGTGGAAACTGAACTGGTCAGGTAAAGGCTGAAAGTGTGAAACTGAAAAGGAAATTATGGTGATATTTTAGTCACTATATTTTAACATGGGAAAAGGAGATATGCAAAATAGTTTTCATATAATGCTCCAAACTCTTGATGATTGCCTTTTCCTGAATTCTGCATTGAAATTCTGCATTCAAAAGCTAATATTGCTAGTCATTGCAATAGGTAAAACTGGGGAGATAAGGGCTGCTTTCTTCTTGTAATTTGGCAGTATATAAAGGCTGGGATTGTTTTCCACAGTCCCTAATGCCAACTGTAAATTTACTCTTTATGTAATTATTATTCGCATATATGAAACTTTGTAAAAGAATAAGGGTTTGAATTTCATGGTCTCGTAAATTTCATCTCATAAAGCTATAATGAAAAGTATGTCCTCAGCTCCCAAACCCAACGAATTTACACCCAGCTGACTAAGTGAGCACAGTTTTGTTTTGGTAGGGGAAGAAATCTGTTCTGACGTAAGAATAGATTAATTTACACCACTAAGTTATACTTTAATTTCTGAACAGCAGGTTTTATAGAATAAATTCCCTTTTCTGGAAACATATTCATGTCTTTCATAGTCAGAATAGTGAAGAGAAACATGGTAATGGTACTGTGTACCAAATTCACTTTATATTGTGACACATGAAAAATGCCTGTTGGAGGAGAAGAAGGAGTGCAAAAGAAAGAACTCTCAGCTTGTAGGGAGAATATATACACAATTTTAAACTACCAGAAAATTCAGGCTTAAATTACTATTTTCAAATGACCTTTTTGAAGAGTGAGGCACAGAAGCTTTTAGGACTCAAACTGATTTTTTGTGCTCATAGAATTCCAAGCATACTTGCTGTTTCTCATGTCCCTACTTTGCACCTGTCTGCTATGTTGTGCATTGAAATATATTCACAAGGTTATTCTCACAAACTTTTTTCCATGTCCAGATCTAGAATGACAGACTTCTTTTGAGGAGTGCTGCTTTCAGCCTTGTAAAATTTGTCTTGTTAGTGAGGCACCTTAAATAGGTTTTTGAAGGTCTCAGCTTTAGCTGCCTGTGGTGCACCAGCTCATCTCAGTGCAGTTGGCTGCCCACAGTACATGTGTGTGCATCTGATGTAGTCATCTTAACACTCTTTGTAGTCCGTGCGGAGAAACAAATGTTTCTGGGTCATGACTTCACCACAAAATGTACAAATGACTTGGCTTATTTTTAACATTAGAAATCTCTGTTTCTGCCCATTGGTAATAAAAGGAGTCTAGACAGCTAGCTCAGTTGTAGCCATCTAAGCTGTAGGTTTCTGTAATTAAGAGGAGATAAATCCTACATCTAAAATGTTACTGAAATCCTGAGGGATTATGCTTGCTTATGTTCTTAAATTCTCTGAAACGGTTATAATTGGGAAACATTAATAAGCTCTAAAATGTTTTTTCAGCTCATTCATGTTATTTGGATTTGGAGAATTTATAAGATTTTAGCTTCTAAAATCATTTAAAAGTTAGAGTTTGAAGGAAGAAATCATGCTACATTTAAGTTTCCATGTGCTTTTGACATAAAGTATTTTAAATATTTATTATTTTCAGTATTGTTTTAGTGTTTTGAGTCCATTTGAAAAAAATATGCTGAAGTTATTGTTAGGCTTGTTGTAGGAAAAGCAAGTTCTTCCCCGAGTGTGTCCACATTACATATCTTTGTGTATTATGAGCATAGGTTGTTTAAAGATGACACTGTGGAGTAGCCTTGGTTTAATATACATTTTTACAATAAAAACTGCTTAATTGGAACACTGAAGTGATGCTTCAGTTCATCTTGATTATGTAGTTGTCCTATTATCATTGTTTATTATATACACAAATGACGTTGTGCTAGGCGTACCAATTAAATCGAGTTTATTTTATTGTTGCTTAATGTTGTGGCCGTATGTGTCTGAGCTCAGCCCAGTTCTGCTAGAGCACTTGCAGCATTTTGTGCTCCATCATAATGAGTTCATATCTTGATTTCTGTTTTATAAAGCAGATGAGGTTACAAAGATGTGGTTAATTTTTTCGCCTTTATTTGCACTGTGTAATTGACAGACGAGTTGAAGTAAAAATCATGGCAACAAAATGGTTTTTCCCTTTATGTCTTTAAGGACAGATCATACTCTTAAATTTAGAAGAAAAAGCATTTTATTGATATTTAGGGCTGTTTGAGGATTTTTTAGCTGTGTAGTAGTGGTGAATGGCAATTTGTTTCTGTCCTGACAAGTCTTCTTATTTTTAAATAAAAATTTCACGTGTGAAGAAAACTGAGCCCTGGAATGGCCTGGAAGTTAAATGAATTACAGTCTATTTTGTGTCTTATGCTATTAATTTTTTAAATTATTTTTAAAATTCAGATGGCAGTGGTCTGAATAACAAATGAGTGTCGTGTTGTAAGCAATAAGGTTTTGTCTATGATATTTGCAGCAGTTTTCTCCATTATTAGCCATGAATTTCGTGGCCAAACTTGGAAGTCATGCCTAAGGTCTATAATTCTTTGACATTAATGAGTATTACTCCAGTGTTGAATTATTTCAAATGAGTTTAGGTTTTGGGTTTTGTTTGAGGTACCCTATAATTTTAAACCATAGCATAATTTAGCTACCTTCTCCTAATTTGTCTGTGACTTGCTTGTTTCCAAGGTCAGTCAGAAAATTGTATGTACCACTCAGAAGAGTAAATTATATAAAATTCACCTCCTTTACCCATAAGCACCCCTGAAAGACTTCTTAAAAGCTCCAGAGCTGAGGATTCACCTGTACAAAACGAGTAGCTCATCTTTTGATGAATGGATGCGGCACACTCTGTGGTTCCTCTTGGCAGGGGAACCCAGAGCTGGCACAGGAAAATCAGTGGACATGGTCCCAGGAGCTGTCGGAAGCTCATCCCAAGATCACTGTGTTTTTTATTCAGGAAGCAGTCTATTTTGATGTGACTGCAAGTTTAACTCTACGTCTTTGTAGGATAATCCTGTTCGGGAGGCCACTTCCTCTAGTTCACATGTACTAATGTGAAGAATAATGAAGGGATCATCTCTATACTTCAGCTACAGAGTGGAAATTATTGTTATCCCTGTCAGCACGTTGTTGACTCTAGTGCAATTCTGGCATGGAGTAAAAAAATAAAAATAGTATCCAGGAGTATTTTTTTTTTCACTTCTTGAGACTTAATTTGGTGTGCAGCAATGAAAGCAACTTCTGTGCACTCAGGCTGGGCTGTTCAGTTGTCTGTGGTTAACGGGGGAAAAAAAAGAACCATTGAAGTAAAAGGCAGAAAAGCATCTTCTGACAGCCAGGAGAGTGCTAGAGGAGGAGAGAATGCTTTTGGGCCAGTGGTGGGCTTGGAGAATTGTCCTTGTTTCTTGAAGATGCCACTCGTTTGACCTCAGCTTCCAGATTTTGCCAGCATGTTATCAGTATGAAAATGGGGACCACTGACTAGCAAGGTGCAGCCCTCTTGTGGAATTGCAGGTTTTTTGGAAATAGGAGATTTTATAGCATGTTGAAATTACCTTGATGAATAGCCTTTCATGGCTCTAATGAATGTTTTCTTTTTTTTCCTATAATAATGAAATATTTTAATTCTTTATGTTTTTTAACCGATAATATGAAACCTTTGACCTTTGGAATGAAATTAAAGATAGGCAGTTTCAAACCAAGAAGAAAATGAACCAAAAAGGTGATCATCTGAAACTAGTGGGGTGGACATTTTTCCTATTTTGTGGGAATTACTTCCTTTTCACTTTTTGACCATGTCAAAAACAATGTGGGACCTACCAGAAGAGTATCTTGTTGTAGTTAATGGTGTAATATGATGTTATGACCTAACTAGAGTGAAACAATGCTGAATGACCAGCATTTGTATATATAAATATATATGTGGCAGGTTTATTTTTGAACAATTTGGTTGGAATGGAAAGGAGGTATATAGCCATTTTGGTTATTATCTGTAGTAACATAACAATATAAAAGCATGAAAATATCACATAAGAAAATATATATGAAAAATAAAGAAGAAGAAAGGATAAGAGTAAATAGTGTAGAGGAAAGATACCACCACCCGTGGATCCAGCGACCAGACTTGATTGATGCAATTTCAGTGTCCGAAGTGATGGTTTCAATGTTGATCTGTCAAGGGTGGCAGAAGCTCTTGAAACATAAACTCGTAAGAACATAAAACATAAATTCAACTCCCAACTTCAGTGGGAGTTGAATCCCTTCATTATTCTTCACATTAGTACATGTGAACTAGAGGAGCTGGCCCCCCAAACAGGATTAACCTGGAAAGAGGTACAGTTAAACTTGCATGTAAAGACATTCGAAACATCTGCTCAGCTTTGGGTGGGAACACCCAGGTACCTTCCCTGTGGGGCCGGTTTTACACTGTCTGCTGCAACACTGTGGACCATGCACAGTGTTTTGGTGGAAGGCCCCAGAAATGAGTCCGGGGACATTTCGGAGGTCTTTGGTGGTTAAGACCTCTTCTAAGACACGACCCTTGTTGTCAGCGTAGTTGAGCCAGTTACGTCCCGTCAGAAGGGATGAAAACCTTCAGGCCTATGTGGGAATGTTTTGATACCTCCTTGGGGTGGGGCAGGCACAGTTTTACACCTGAGCCAGTTGTGTAAAGGAGGGTTGGTTTGCCATGGTCTTTCTCCAGCGGTGGATGCTCACCTGGGCTGTTCTTGCACAGATCAGAGGTTTTGCTGCCACACACCCAAAAACCTCTCCTCCTCTCCTTCAGCTGGGTGGTGCAAACCTGGCTTCAGCAAGGCACCCGCAGCTTTTGCAAATGGCCAATTCTTTGAGTCATTAACCCTTAACATTTCAGTTTCTCTGTATGAGCTGCTACATCAAATGCAGCTGCAAAACAGGACTGGCATGTTGGTGGATTAGGATAGTGCTTATGAATCAGATTTATCCTGGTTCTTTCTGTTATCCTGTATTCCTGCTTATATCAAAGGTCTTCAATGAATCTTGGACCACATCTCAGTTCCCCTTGGTTATGTTACACAGAGCGGTACAGGACAGTTCATCGCTCCTTTTGTAATTATTTCAGCAGGTGAATAATTGCTCAGCAGTCTTCCATGGCTGGGATCTTAGCAGGTCTCAGCACCCTCTCCCTCCATGAGAGCTGGAAGCGTGGAATGTCATTCTTGTGTTGGAAATCTTTAGACTCAGCCCTGTTCGACAGTGTTGTTAACCCACTGTGTCCTCTGAGTACTCTTTCTTCCAATATCAGTTTGTGGATTGAGGGGTTTACACAGGGAACCTGTCACCAGGTGGAATCTGTTGTTAGGGTGCTGAGCCCTGCTTCCAGCAGAGATTGCAAGGCATTGCTGGTTCTCTCCTTAACACTGAGTAATCACACGAATGGAGCTTTGGATAATTCTTGAACCTTTCTCTTTCTGTCAGACATTTTGGCATTAGCAGCTAAAATTAGACTGGTGACTCCTTTCCGCTCTTGGCCAGGTACTATTCTCAATCAAGGAAAGTTTCTGGTTTGGTTCTAAAACTTTTTTCTGCCCAACCAGTGGTGTAATTTCTGTGCTGATAGGAGCAAAAATATTATTGATAAAACTCTGTAGCTGCCAATATGCTTTCAGTGGAATATATTTGGTGGTTCAGCACTTCCTGAGAGCAACAGATTGCTGTGCAATTTTTGCTAATGCACAGTTGGCCACCATCCCCATATTTCTAATAATGTCATCCGGTGTGTTATTTTCTAGAAGACTTATATAGCAGTTTCTGAGAGAGCAATTGTCCCTTTAGGGAAATGGTGAAAAACCTTAATCAACTCTTAGAACTTCTGCTTTTCGATACACAAACTTCTCTTTTCCCAATCAGAAAAGAAATTAAGAGAGATGGTGATAGTGACAGTAACAGAAAGCAAGTAAAATATCTGTATATTCTCCATAAAATCTTTAAGAAGTCCATTCTTTCTGGAAATGCATGCAGGAATCTTGCTATTTGTCATTAATTATCTGTTTTTAAACGAGATCTTGTGATTCCAACAGAATGACTTCTCCAAAAACTGTGCTGTGTCTTGTTCCTAAGAAGAACTGATTGTGTGATTTGTCCTGCTGTTGGGGATTTTCTCTAACAGAAGTAATTTTTCCAGAAAAATTATTCTTTCTCTCCAGAGTAAGAATATCTCCCTAAACTCATTCAGTGTAAGGCACTCCTACTGTGCAAGTGAATCTGTATAAGATGTTAAAGAGGAAAAGGCCTCCCTCAAACTCCAAATTTCATTAATTCATTAATTAAATTTATGTCTTAACTGTTATAAGGAGGAATGCTATTTAAGATTCTCAAAGCAAAATTAGGTAATGGTTTATGTGGTTTATGTGACTTACTTACATCTCCTTTAGAAAATAGCATTTTGGAATGTTCCAGTTGAAAGATCCTTTTACTTGTACTCCATTGTACTGTTACCTTGTGCACTAAGGTTTTTGTTATGCTTAAAACACATAGTTTTAAGGATAACAAAGGGACAAAATAGTCCCTTTCAAAACAAAATGAAAAAGTGACTATCTTTATTTTGGTAATGAGTGGTGAAAAAATGCTACCAAAGTAGCATTTCACACTAGTAGCATAGTGGTAATATGTCAGTGGTCAGACAGCAAACTTTGTATTTTCTTCGTATTTTCTTTGTAATAGTATGTCCTGTAAGGAGAAATAAACAGAGTACAATAGATAAGAAGGTATGGATGGTGACTGATGATAAAAGGCACCTGAGCATTCATGTAATTCTGGAATAAATACCACTCCCTGACCCATACTGGAATGTTGGTCATTTTGCAACTTCTGTGAGTGTAATTTAAAGGAAAATGCTAATACTGACAAAGCATATTATGAAGCAGAAAGTGAACATGGATTTGTCCTTAAAAGGAAGATTGATCAGAAAGCTTTTGCAGAGTAGTCTCTGGAGGTACCAAAATTTTAAGCCAGCAGTGTAAGACGTTTTTCTGCCTGCCCTAATTTATCGTTCTGCTCTGCAAAGGGACTTTGTAAGAATGGAGCTTGACAGACACTGTTTGAGTAATATCTGGGTGAAATTTCTATTGATGAGATAATCTGGGAAACACCTTTCAGGTTCAAAGCCGAATATTTTGGATACCTTACTGTTACTACTTGATCTTCTTTCAGTGTGTTTCTACGTATTTAATTTTATTCACAGCTTTGAAGGCAGTTCAATTACTTGCATGGTTTTGTATTTGTAAACATTTCCTTTGATGTATTAGGCAAGCAAGTCTTACACCAGTTAGCTGTCCCACAGAGGTGCTAATCCTTTGAGACTGCGAGAATCAACCTCTGCTTTTCACAGAAATTCTAGATATGAATTGAAAAGTTGTGTAAAACAGATTTTCTTCGTAAGAAATTTTGCAGAACATACCATTTAATGTATAACTGCTTTAAGTAAGTGGCATACATAGTATAGTTCCATTTCTAAAGGCTTACTATTTAATTAGCTTTAAAAATGCACTGGTAGCTTAGATTAGGTGATTTTGCCCTGACACGCAGCAGGGATGGAGTGTTTCAAGTGGAGAAGAGTAGCTTAAGATATAGCTGTAGGTAAATAGATCCCAAGGAATTTTTGCAGTCTTGTCTCTTGTGCTCTTACAATGTGAAGTGTTAATTGGCAGCTGTGTCTTAATGGACAATGTGCAAGGGTTGCACAGGGATTGTTTATGTATTTCAGAAGTATTTGAAAGGTGAAAGAAATACTTAAAGAGCAGTGCCTTTTGTAAATGTCCCTGATGGATAAATGAATATATGATGATTTATGAGTTACTATCCAAAGTCAAGTAGAACCAAAGGAAGAAATCAGCTTAGTGATAGCAGATGATCTGGGGAAAGGATGACCTAAAATACCTTTTTCTAAGCTGTGCTGCAACTATTTCAGAGCTGCTCAATGCAACTTACTGTAGTGCTTAACCTGCAGTTTTGTTGGATAACGAGAAAAAACAGCATTGTGAAAAATGTGTAGATGTCAAGGCTAGGGCAAAAGTGTAGGAAGTGATTTTTTTTTTTCCCATAATTATTCTGGGAGTGATATTTTTTCAAGAAAAGAATACATTAAACAACTGGATGAAAATGGTGTGGAATTAGGAAAAAAAAAGTAACTTTGCTGATTAGATGGGCTGGTTATTATTAGTTGGTTTTAATTTCATTTTTTCCTTCTCTGCACCTAGGTCCTGTGCTGTTGCACATGACATAATCATCTGTTTAAATATTTTGTTTCCCTGACTCTTATGATGCCTTTTGCCCCATCCTCACTGTTTGTAACAGAGTTTATAAAACTTTCTTTACTACCTTACTAGCCACTTGCATCACTTTGAAGCTGTCTGCCTAGCTTTCTGCATGCTTGAGGCTTAATGTGGACTTAAAAATTCAAGAGCACCAATACGAGGTGTCCAAAATCAAAGACAACCTCAGAGTTTTATCTTTTGAGCACTGGGACCTTTTGGCACACTTTCAAAAATTTATACGTATTGTGTTTAAGTATAAAGAACCCCAAACGCATTCTTCGGTCATGGGTTTAGAATCCTTTTGGGGGGGAGGGAGTGTCAGGGTGGTTTTTTTTGAGGTTAGTATTTTTACTTTTTTCATCTTTGTTTCAGTGGAGATAACATTTGCATTGAAAATTTCGCTAGGATAAGCCTATTTGAAGTGCTTACTATTTCCACAGTTATTCTCAAATACCAGCTGAATTTTATTTTTATAGCTGGAGTGCAGCTCATGTATGTTCTGTTCTCACATTGAGCAGAGATGCTTGTATTTCTGTTCTCCTTGATGATTTAGGAATGCACTGGAAATAAAAGAATTGGTCTCACTGTTGAACAGTTTTCACAGCCAAGAAAATATTGTGCATCATTTCCTTAATGGAGTCATAGTGAAGTAACCTTTTTGTTTTCTGTTTTTCTAATGCAACAGAAATCAAAGATGGAAGAGAAAATCAAATTTCATATTTGAAAATATCAAAACTAGCATTGGCTTTTGCAATTATCCACTCAAAACCACCTGGGAAGAGTTCCAAAGAATACATAGAGTACCTTGCCAAAACTGTATCCGAACAGGATTTTGGATGGAAATGGAAAGTGGAAGTGCTGGAAGCTGAAGTTCTTCGATTACGACAGGAACTTCTTTTGAACAGGATCTCTCCAAGATTCTGCTTGGAAAATAGTAAGTTACTCAAATAATTTCTGGCTATGTTGCAATAGCAAGGAGCCAAACAGCTTTCATGTTGCCTTTCATGTACCATTTCTTGTACCTAGATGTGGGAGTCTTCAGTGTACAGTTTTTTGGTTTTTTCCACAGTTCTGAGGTTGTGGAACACTTAATTTATTTGTAATGGGATTGTGCTTGAGAATTTGATGCAGAATTTACATATTTAACCTTCAGAATCAATATGTATTATACAAAATAATTGCAGACCAAAATTGTCAATACAGAATGTTACTCTATAACCTTGGAGCTACTAGTTTGTAGGAACTAGTTTGTACTTACATTTGGAACATGTCTTAAAGACATACTGCATATTTTTAACCACCCTACAGATGTTTAAAATCAGAATTTAAGCTTAAAGTCTTGGAAGCGTTAATCCCTAATATGTGTAACAGGAAGGTAGGGCAGGCAAAGAACAGTATATCTGTTGTTTCTGCAAGTGTACTGAGACTGTGGGTACTGTGAATGTTTTTTATGGCATATAAAATATTGTGAGTCTGATATTATTGGATTCAGGAAAGCATTTATTCAAAGAAGATAAAAAAAAAAAAAGATGGTCTCAAACAGCGCTGTTTCTCTGACTTGTGCGTGTGGAGTGAGTCATGCTCAATTCAAGATATCAGTGGCACTGTGTGAGCTTGGAAATCAGGCAATGGAGGATTTCTGCAGTCTCTGGGGAGATACTTTCCTGGGAGATGGAGGTCAAAATGCTCTGGGCTGAAGGAAAGAGAAAGTTCACTGTTGAAGGGATCTCTAAAATCAAGATGTATAACTAATTGCTTTATGACTTGAGATTTTTAAAAGGTTCCCTGGTGGAAAACTTGATAAGGCTTTACCACACTGCTTTTGTACTGAAACAGTAGCTTCTTTATTGCCTTGTGAAATGATCTCGAGTTTGTAACGTTGACTGATAGGGGGATCATTAGACTTCAGCTAGAAGCTCTAATGGTTTATGTATTTTTGTATAATAGACCTTTCGCTATAGAGAAGTGATTTAATGACCCTTCTTACTTCATTATTGTCTGGGTGTCTGTTTTCTGCAACATGTTGCAAATATGACATATAAAACTAAAAGTAACTCTAAAGATGCAGCTTCCCACAGGTGTCTTATGTTTTGAAGAACTGGCTGCATATGATCAGGAGAGATTTATAAACATCTAATGTCTGGAGAGAATATTCTGATTGTGGATTAAGCAGAACACAGCAAACACTATCAATTAGCAAAACATAGCAAACAAAATCAATTCATTTTCAACTTCCATGTTCTAAGTCTAATTTTTTTAAAGATTCTCTAAACTCTAAATTTTAATTGTGAGACAGGCAAAGAAAACTGTCCCTGGCAGATAACACGTCTTGCAAAGGATGTTCATTTTCATTGCCCAAGTTCCACTGAAGATTTAAACTGTGCTAAATCTTTTCTAATTTTAGATGTCTTATACCTGTGCTAAGTTTCTGCTGAGTGTGCATTCATGATTACAGTTCCACTAGAGATAAATGCTGGGTCATGTGCATTTGAGTAAAGAAAGGTTGTTACTGGTACCTGATCTGTTGGTGAGATCTACACACTCCTCAGGAGATCAAGTTGATGATGTACATTAATAGTAGAACACCTGTGGTTGACATGTATGGGAAGATGGTCATAGAAGCAAGGCCTACCTGAAATAGGGACCGCTACACCACTGGCATCTTCTGCCCCAAGAAAAAATACACCTTTCTCATGTGTTGTGCCCGTTTTGAGATTTTTCAAGCCCATGGAGATTAGAATCTAAAGGGTGGCTACTGCTGAAATACAAAGGCACAAAGAGTTTGAATCTAAGTTAAGAGAAAAAGTGGTAATAAGCGGTGTTTCATCTTTTCAAGTGAGACTACTATAGATCCATCAAGCCATCCTTATGGATGATGATACTAGGTTTACCACCTAATATCACACCAAAGGTATGCTCTTTAGGGCTGAGGGTAATAACTAGGCTTGTTCTTAGCACTAAGATATCAAGGATCCTTTTCCTCCTCCACTCATTTCTCCAGCCTCATTTCTGGAGTTGGTGTTTTGCTTAAAATAATGCAGCCTTTTAAAAATATTTCAAACCCCCAGCTTTTCTATGGCTTTCTTGTGTTTCGATTAACAACTCTTTAGATACAGGAATATCTGGGTTTCACAAAATTCACCACCAGAAAATCTCATGCAGTAAGGATGAGACTGCATTTATTTCTGCTGGTGCCTCTTGAGAACTGAAGAGTTTGAGTCCTTCAGCCAAGGTTCACTTTGCAGCTGTATCTTCTCTGCTTTGCATTCCGAATGTGAGAGCTTTCCTCTCCCACCTGCTGTTTGTAATAATAATAGTAGATCTTTCAGGGGCTTCAGTAATGATTAGAAACTGCCCATGGAGTTTTATTTCCCTGATGTGAGAAATCTGTGAGCTCTTTGAAGCAGTGGTACCTATTTTCCCCCTCCACGTACAGTTGAACACAGTATGGATGTGCAAATACATGAAGGATAAAGAACAGAGAATGCATTTTTAAAAGGTATGGTGCCTAAATTTTTTTGTCCCACCTGAATAATTCTTTGTCCTCAGAGACACTAAAAAAATTGTCAGTTCCTAACTTAGGGGGAGAAGCCTGCTTTGCTGCAGGTAAACTGCTTGGTGGTATGAGTTCTTATGGTTTAATGTGTTTTTTATGAAAGCGCAGTGGTCTGTATTCACTGACTGCGCAGTGTCTGGAAGTTCCTTATTTTACTTACTGTTCAGTTGTCTTTCTGAATACAAGGACTCTATTCCTTCGTAGTGCTTTTGGCTGTATGCCAATCATCTGAGGCGGAGGAGAAGCAAATCTTTTTGCAATTATCTGTTATTTTTCACCTTGACAGTATTGTCCTGACAACTATGCCCATGGGTAGAAAACAGAAGTCAAATTTCATGTTAAATCAGAGTTTCTTGTCTTTCTTTGATCCAAATTTACATTTCACAGAAAGGAGGATAGAAACTTCTTGGTGTTACTCTTAAGAATAAGCATATAAAATGCTTGAGCATTCTGTTGTCACTTTGCTTTGGAGCAACATGAAAAGATAAAGGGTCTTACAAAGCATCGATGAATTGATAGATTAATGGATTTAAGCACCTGTCCTCTGAGACAAATTCCTTCACTGTTATCAACTCATAAAATCAATGATCATATTGTTTCTTGGCAAGCTGTGTTAAACAGTTCTGAAAAGCCTGCAGCTGTTACTTCAGCCCAAGAAGGCATAAATGCAGTACTCTACCCTTTTTTGGCCAAGCACGTATTTTAGGAATGACAGTTTAGAGGATAGATGTTTATTGCCTTGGTTGCTTCAGGCTGATACTCTTGAAGGTTCCAAATCGATTGTCCAGGGTATATGTTTAGCAAAGCGTGTATCAAGTATGTGTTCTCTCTTCCTTAGCTTCACCTTCAAACTTGGTTCAAGTTACTCACTTCTTATGTGGTGGGTAGGAATTTACTGAGCTGCTTGCTCCTCTAATTAAAATAAAAACGAGATTCTCTCCACACCGCACCTTTTTAGAATTAGGTTAATCTTCCTTTTATAGATCATTTACAGTAGAACTTCTTCTGCCATGCCCTGGAGTTCTCTCCTGTTCTTAACCTCCACAGTAGCATGTCTGCCAGCCACCCTACCACAGTGTGTCTGTGTGTTTAGGGAAATGCTGAACTCTGAGGGGGAATGTGATTAATGTGAATGTCTGATTTTTAACTGTATGCTGAGGCTGTGTTTCACCTTTCAGGATACTGTCCTCTAAATTCTATTCTCTGTGTCAAAGAAGCAGCTTGTATCTCTTTGAGTAATAAGACCCAGAGGAAAAAAAGAATTTTGTATCTCCTGCTTCACTCCCTAACTTGTTATGGTTCTTTAGGAATTTAGTTGTACATGTGTAAAAAAGGAACAAATTCCTTTGTAGATTAGTGTGAATGAAGACACTTCAGTCTCATTTCTTCTCACTGGGAGCTTATAGAACTGGAACCAGCCAGTTCAACAGCTGAAGTAAAACTGATAATAACTAATACAGAACTACTGTTTACCAGCAGCCTTGGTTTGGGCCACAGAATTCAGCCTTCTCTTCCCTTTCCACTTCCCTGTAAGTCATGGCTTGGGAATTTCTTGCTCAAAATGGAGAGGCAGAAACTCTGGGTGCTTATGTTATACCCCAGGATTTCCTCGACAGGCAAAGATAGGATCAGGTAAGTCCTGCTCTCATAATGTCAGGAACAGTGATGGCCAGTCAAAATATTTTCTGAGTAACTGGATTTCAAACTTCTGAAAGGGCAAAGCTCTCCATCATGACTTAAATAGTGTACATGTGATGTTTCCTCTGCCTCCTTACATTAAAAGGAGTGGTGAGAGAACATAATTGATAATAGATTTTTTTTAAGCTCATTTTCAAAGAGAAACCAATCAGATGAATTCAGAAAGGTCAGACCAAAACATGAAGATTTCCTCAGTAGATATGTTATCTGCAGCCTCATAAAGGAGTCTTCCTTGTTAGTGGAGATAACAGCAGTCCACATCTGACTGAATAGTAATGATACAAACACATTAGTCTATTAGGAGAAATTATTTCCCTCCCCAGAAGGTAGATGAAATAGTGTGAAATCTGTTGTGAATAGCATTTAGCAACAATTTTAGTTCCTATAACATGGCAATAGGGTAGAGGACTATAATTTCCAAGTTATCGTGGTATGTTTAAGGAAAAGCTGTTTTTTCAGGTTGGTGTGTTCAAGTGAGCTGCTGTTACAGATTGCTATGTCCTGTCATCACTTCCCCCCCCGGTATTTGAAGGAGTACCAAAGCACGACAATTGAGGAGGAGCTGTCAGTCTCTGAGGGGTATAGTTTACTTCTTTCTTTTTCTATCTTCCTTTTTCTAAGGTGAGAGGATTCTTCATCGGGCAGCAGTTAACTCTTAATTTGATGTTGCCATGGAAAACAGTTCTGATTATTTTTGTTGGGTGCTTAGGGATGTGATGTTTCTGCATGAAGACATTCTACCTCCCTATTTCTTGCCTCCCCCCCCCCCCCCCATTAAAAATAGGTGTCTTTCTCTCCATACAGATCCATAAGGGCAGCCCAGTGTGTCATCTCAACATTTTTTTCTCTAAAGCATGGGGATGTCAGACAGACAGTACTTCTGAAATGTCATTTGACATCTTAAGTGTACTGGTGTACTCCCATGCTTCTACCAGTGGCAATAGTGCAAGTAGGCAGCATGGCAAGGAATGTCTCACAACCTAAGTATTTTATGTTTTTATGAGGAGAGCAAAGAAATGAGAGCAGATCTGTGAGATGGAAAAAATGAAGTTAAATTGTGTTTAGCACAGATTTACAGGAATATGGCTCTTGGAATATGATGATGAGATAAATCTGTTCTCCGTAATTGTATTGACACGATAGGGAACTTTATGAAAGCTGAGGCCTTTTCAGGATAATTAAATAAGTTAATTTGCAATCTGGAAAATCACCAGCTGGAATGTAATGATTCACTGAAATCTCGGAATACTGCTCCTTCCATGGATAACAGGTCCGTTTTGGTTGTGGAAACTTTCTCCTTTTGAAAGCAGGTGCTGCTTGTCTTATCTGACGGCATTGCTACAGCTGTTCTAAGCACATACTTGGGGCAAAGGGACCCAAGAAGCATCCCTTTCTTTCCAGATTTCTGTGTAAGGAACCCATTCAGAGGCAAAACCAACCCAGTTTTCCCAGCAAGAGAAAGGGCTTGTTATTATTTTAATAATTCATTATAAGATGGATAGTGATTTTTAGGAATAAGGTTCATAAAAGCAAGTGGGATTCATAATTTAGTGTAGGTTAATTTCTTTTCTTCTGGGTAACAGAATGATAGTTTTGGAGAAAACTGAATGTATATGGTAAAAACAGGTTAAGAAGTGTGGCCATGGCAGTTGGGATCCTTTTGCCTTTAAGTCTGCTGTGGGAAAATAAGGATCAGTCAATGTTTTCCCTGGAAATACAGAATCACAGAATGGTTGAGACTGGAAGGGACTACCGAAGATCATCCTGTCCAAGCCTCTTGTCAAGCATGGACACCCAGAGCCAGTTGTGCGGAACCGTGTCCAGACAGCTTCTGAGTATCTCTCAGGATGGAGATTCCACAACCCCTTTGGGCAACCTTAACCCAACTCAAACTTAGAATCTAGTTCCTCAAGCAGATCTTTGTTTGTGTCCTTCTGGATATATAAACAGAAAAGCCAAGTATTTATACCATGTTGTATTCAAGAAAAGCGATGTTTTTAGGAAGGCACACTTTAGCTGACTTGCTAAGGAGTCCACCTCATTTCAGCCTTCATCTCATTAAGTTGCATCCAGATCATTGCGGTCTTCGTTGGCTGCTATGTCCTGTCTCTCAGCAAAGCTCAGTTTGTTTCATAATGGAGAGCACTTTTAATAAGACATAATGCTTCCAGTTCAGTACAACCAGTTCAGTGAGGTAGCCTTCAGAGGTACCATACATTAATTCATTTAGTATTTTGAAACGTCGCCTATCTGGCTTAGAACTCAAATTTCAGTCACGTCATTGAGATGGTCAATATTGTAAAGCTTGTCAGATTTTTTGTTGTCAAAGCTGCTTGATGAGCATTAGCAGAGCCAAATCCGTATGTTTGTTACCTGATTATTTATCATTTAATATCTTTACTGCAAGTACTCTTTATTTGACTCGAACTACAGAAGATTTGTGCTGTCATCTACAGAGATCCCTTAAAAATGAGTGTTTCAATCCTCGAAAACCTTCTCAGTTCTTACTGAATTCTAAACATTTAGATGCTCTATTTAAGCAAAATCCCTAACAAATTGAAGTATATACTTCTAAGCCTTTAGAGATCATATAAACCTAGCATTGACCAATTTGAGAATTTTAGATACTCAGTCCTATATTCATTTCTGTGAAATTATCCCTAAATGGGATAAAATATGTCAGCATGCACCTTTAGAATGAAAAAGCACCTTGCATTTAAACAGAGGACCTTTCTTTTCCAAGCCAGTTATAAAAAAACCCCCATGGAGATGCAGAAGCCAAGTGTGGGATACAAGGCTTCTAAAACTTCTTTTTTTGGAGAATTCTAGAATCTTTATAATACTTTGGCATTATTATTTTGGAATAATGAAAATAGAAGTTTGGCTTGGTTCCAGGTCAGGACAACAATGAGGTGTTAAACACATAGTAGTTCATAAGCGGGGGAGAGTTGTTTTTTTCCTCGGCCAGTCAGCTTGGTTAGTAATGAAAGCAGCAGAATAGAGACAGTTACACATGAAAGAAAGGCAAAGAAAACATATGGGTTTTGAAAGAAGAGAATAAACTTGATTCATTGTTCACGGAAAGTGCACTTCAAACAAACCAATCAATGAAAATTAAATGATGAATAACAGAGTCCTGAAAAATGTAGAAGTGGACATAATTTCACTTACGTTTTTAATTTCCTTTTAGAGGTTATTGACTGAACACCTACTTGGAAAGCAGAATGCAGTATCATCAAAGAGATTTCTAAGAATGTCTCATTTTTAATTGTCTCTTGTTTTTTCTTTTAGAAGTGGAACTGAGAGTATCAATTGTAACTGAGTTTTAAGATAACTTTACGTGTCTGATGTCAATGTTTTTTATTTTCAAGTGATAATCCATGTGTCTGCTCAGGAAATGAGAGAATATAAACAAAGTCTAATGCTTGAAACTGAAGTAATTTTTTCTTTGCAGAACTCAGATCACCTCTTCACTTTATTTCTTACCTCTGCCACCTTCAAGCCTCTTTTCTGTTCTGCAGTCCCTGTTGGTGGTGGAACTGCAGGTAGATTAAGTTTTTCAAAAGACTTGAAGATCATTTTACCATTTCACAGCAATTTCATGAGTTGAGGACCCTTCTTCAGTTTTTAAATTTTGAACTACATGTAGCATTTGGCCTTTCTCACTCAAATGTGCTCCAGTCTGTGGCAGCCACTAGCAGAGTGTCTTAAGGAAGCATCTTCCACCACCCCTGCTCCTGCTGCATGGATCTTATACAAGCTGTCTCTTTTACTCCACATTGGGTAGGGAGAGAACGAATGTGGGACATTGAATTGCCTTTGGTGTTTTCTAGAGCTCTGGTTCCTCAGAACTAGCTGAAGACTCCCCCTTCTCTAATCATGGGGCACGTTGCCATCTCACTGCCCTGATGAAAGCCTCTGTTTTATGGTCCCACAGGGGTATGTACATCTGAGTTCTAGTGCCTGCACACCTTGCTGACACGCTGCTCAATATGTAAGTCACTCCCTCATCCCTTGAGTGGCTTCTGATTTTCAGGCCATGCTCTTTCTGCAGTAGTGGATATGTGTAGAACCACGTGAGTTCTTCAGCCTTTGTGCCCCAAGACTCTGTGGTACCACATCTCGCTTTGTTTGGGGCTCAGGATCTTGCTTTGTTTTTCATCTCAGGATCTTAATTTAGTAAGGAGCTAAAGTCCTAAATAGGAGTTAAGAATTTAAATATTTCCTGAATTTGGTGTGACAAATTTAAGGAGACTGTAAAATTGTTGATGACCAGATATTTCATTACTTACGGTGGTGTAAATTTGGTGTCGCTTTATCACACACACTAAATTTTCGTATTTCTTGTTCCAATACACTTATAGTCAAATGTTCTTGAAATTACTATTTACAGATTCTTGTTAGTCTCAGGCAGGCTTATTTTAAAGGCCATTGCTTTTATTTTTTTATTTTTGTACTTGATAACCACATGGTGTGAACATCAAGACTGCTTTCTCATTTAAATAGTAGGTAAGTACAAAGCGATGAGTTTTGCTTCTTTCAAGAAATAAATTACAAGCTATTTGTAGACATTCTCAGGGGAATAATGAGTATTTCCTGGTGGATTTTTTTTTTGTTTTTTTTTTTTACAAGATAACTGCCACCTCCTCCCCAAATGTCTGGAACATGTAAATAGCTTAACAATTTTAAGTATTTTAGATGGAATTACTCATTTAGATGGAAATATACTGCTATTGGGGACTTACTGTAACAGGGTTTTCCGGACACTCGTCATGGAACAGGAGTTTGATATTGCAATGAATAGCAATCCAGCCATAAATGGAACATTGTCTCATAGTAGAAGGAGTGTTTCATTGAATACCCTACCTCTTACATTTGGGAACATCTTAAGTTTTTCTTCTATGGATATTGCTGTACTATTCTTCCTTTTTTCTTCTCTTTTCTTTCCCTTTCTTTCACCTCTTCTGTTTTTGGTTTGTTGTTTTTTTTTTTTTTTTTTTTTACTTCCACAAGAGAATCAGCAAACATACATATGGGGTTTTTGCACATAGTTCTTGCTTTACTGCTTCTGACTTCTGACATTAAATCCTCATGAGCAATTTTCATGTTTTCATGGGATTGAGAACAGGAACAAAATACCCACATAGCAGAACTCACTGTAGATGGATTCCCTGGAAGGGAAGCTTATTTTCCTTAAATGGAACCAAAAACAGCTTTCATTTTTTTTCTTCTGAAATGTGTTTTGCTCAAAATCCTAGGGAGAGAAGACATAGAAAATGGATGCCTGTTCTTGTTCGTCAGACCTTGGGAAGTGTGCTTTGCTTCTTTTCTTGCTTTCCAAGTTTGGATATGCAGGGCATTTGGAAACAGTGTTAATCTTTAAAATGCTAGGCTGGCCTTAAATGTCCAGCTTTTCCTACCTCCTGGAAATGGAAGTTGATTTTCCTACAGTTAGACCTCTCATTTTGAGTCAGTTGGTACCAATACTGTGCAATTTCAAATATGTCTGAATGTTAAAGATGTGAAACTCAACAATAAATAAATAAATAAACCACATTTCCAGTTTTGATCTCAGTAATAGTACTCTCATTGGTATTGGATGTTTTCAGAGACTGAACTAATGGTCAGAATTTAATTTGAAATTGTGAATTTAATGAAGTCTGTATTGAAATTTTTGAGTAATGTTTTATTAACATACGGAATATTGTAGGTTGCTGCCTAGGGATGTTCTCTGTGTTAAAAATGCTTTTTTTAACTGTCTATGAAATACAACATTTATTTCCTGTGAGGCCAAACCATCTATAATTTTTAAAAATTAATAAGAATACAAAGGCAGAGGAGTATGGTACTGCTTTGGATTCTTGTGGAAAATGTGAACAGTGTAGGCATGTTTTCTAAGAGTGAGAGGGGAAGCAGTTTGTGACTCTGTCCCAGTAAGCAGGGCTGAGCCAGGAGTTGGTCAGATGGGGTTCTAGCCTTGCCTTGTGGCACTGAGATGTTTACCTGTGTTGGTCTTCCACTTCACTTCTCTGGCTTGTTTTGACTGTGATCTTTTGGCATAGGTAGCATGTAGGACAGGTGTCTTTTGTCACCTGGAGCTGAATTTATGTTGAGAGGCATTGCCTTAAATGTATTTAATGTGTGAAATGGGATGAAAGAGATCCTACAGTAGCGCACGAAAGTAATTTATTGGTGTGAATGTACTGCATACCTCTTGTAATGTAGTCTGTGTGTCTTTGAAGGAGATGGTGTGAGATAGGTGATGACTGAAGAAGCTTTTGATTCCAAATGTTTCTCTTTGTTAAATAATGAAAAAATCAAATCTAATGTTCTGTTCAACTTTGACTGTTAGAATTTCTTACCTGACTGGGGAGAAAGAGCACACATAAAAAAGAATATTTTGTTTGATGCAGTTATAGGAACAGACTTTCACTGCCTCTTAATACCAGTCAGAGTTTTTGAGAATAAAAGCAGTAAAAATGTTTGGAAGACCAGGAATTTACATGCATTTTCTTCCTTGTAAATTAATGGGAGTATAGATATTCACTTAAATTGTTCGGTTTATGTCTACTTAAATTATATATAGGAAAACTGAAAATTTCTGACAATTTTAAACTGAAGATTACTGTTCATATTACTATGAGCATAAAACATCTTGTTCACAAATAGACATTAACTTCTGAAATTTTTTACTTTAATTTAAAAATACGTTCTTCCACAGCTAAATTCTAGTCATGGGAAGTTCTTGGGGAGCCAACATAGACATGTTTACATGATTTTTGCATGGAAGCAAAAAGGAGAAAGTATATATGGCACTTTCAATAAGCATGCGTTTAAGTATTGCACAAATGTAACTGTGATGTTTGCATTTCAGGAAAACAGGATACGTCTGCTGAAACTCTTCTGGGTCGGGAATCTATAAACCCTACAAGTTACTCAAGCCAGCTAGAAGACTCTGGATGTGATGTCTGTAATGACTCTGCATTTGATTCTTTAGGCATAGCTTCAGATTTTCACCAATCTGAGCATAATGTCAACACTTCTAAACATTGGTTGGAAAGAGTTCCCCCACTGAACCTTTGCCGTAGTAGCAAAGAGCAATCTCTGACTGCTCCAGTGCAGTTTTTGCAGCGTTTGCTTGAAATAAGAAAACTGTCAGAAGGAGGAATTCTTCAAGCAGACTTCTCAGAGCTTGAGAATGATTCTTTCACCATATGGAATTCAGTGTCTCAGCTGCTTGATGGACTGACTGTTTTTTACAAAAGTCCTAAATTCCCAGCTCCAAGTTTCCTTACTGAAGGAGTTTCTGTTTTGATCAGTTTAATAACTGATACTAAATTATCTAATCATGTTTTGAAGAAGTGTTTCAAGAAGATGGAAGAATTTAAGAAAAATCTAATTCAAATTATTTTAAGAAATAGGAGTGTCAATAGGGTAAGTTTGAAATGTTTTCTATCTTTCATATCCCACTTCCATATGCTGTAATATTCTCCTGGTTTTATGCACTTTTAAAATACAAGTTTGTCTTATATTTTGAAGAGTACTACTCAGAGATTTTTGTGATTGTTCTTTTCTGCAGTATGGACAATAAATGCTCTGAAGCACTTGAAAAAGTTCTTGCTCATGCTTGCAAGAAGTTCTAGCCTATTCCCAAGTACAGGACCTTTAAATAACTGATAAAAATGCAGTTTAAAGCAACTTCATAGAAAATACGAGGGAAAACCACATTGTTCCTCTTGCTTTATGACGATATACTATAGATATTCATTCATATGTAATGAATATACAGTTTTTTATTCTTTCTTGAGCATCTAGATAAAATAGTTCATTTGCTTCAGATATCCATCTTCCTCTAGATACTTGCGAACTGTGTTTTAAAAATATATAAGCAAATGAGTGAAGAGTTCAAAAATAATATATCCCCATGACAAACAACAAATAGGATTGAATTGCATTTTGTTTGTATTCATCAGTGTGTATTGTTCCATGTATCATCTTGTTAATTTCCTCATTCAACTGAAATATCACTGGTCTGTCCTCACAAGATGCCCTACAGGTAATGAATTTCACTGCCTGTTTTAGGATTTTTAGTTTTCATTCTGGCTTTTAGAGTTAACTTGGAACAGACACAATGGTGGTATTGTTTGACACTCAGACGTACCAATCTAGTGTCCCCATGTAGGCAACTACACTACCATTAGAGCAAATGAAGATCTTGTCCCTGTAATTCTTGGAGCCTAAAGAATGCTCACTGGGTACTAGGTCCCTATTTTAGGATAAATTCTGAAGTTGCCTTTAGCAAAATGAGAGTCAGAACATCTGCTATGCCCGTGGATGGATGTACCCATTTGTCTTAATTTAAAATGAATCCCACTCACTGTGTATTGAGTGTTTACCCCAGAACATGAACATGAAACAAATATTATTACCAAATTAAGAGAGTGTTGGATGGAAAGGATGTACCTGTATTTTGGTTAGAAAGCATTCAGACAGAAATCTTTCCAGGACTTGTGTTTCTAATACCAGAAACATTTCCAGTTTAGTGTCACCATGGTACAAGACTTAGTTTTTAATTAGAGGTGTCCCTGGTCAGTGTTTTGAAAGGACGTGACCATACATTCTATTTGTGTTGCGATAGGAATGGAGTTATACAGGTGTGATTCATTTTTTTTGTGTGTGTGTGTGATCACTGGATACAAAATAAAAAGTTTGAACAGTCCTTCATTAAGGACTTTTTTATAGTTGATGCTGTCCTGTGTTTCCACTGTTTCCCATCCTCTACCTGAATGGGAAGTCAGTAAATAATTGAAGTAAGGTTAATTGTGGAAGAGCAATCCAGACATTATCCAGAGAGGGATTTTCTGTTGATTGGAGGAATCTGGCAAAGTTTAAGTGAGCAGTGTCACATCTTAAATGGCAGAAAATACTCTGATAGATCAGGGATGTTTCAGGTCTGCAAAATGTTTTTATGATCATTCAGGAGAGGTGGAGTATGTCCACATAATTTGAAAGTGGCATATTTTCTCTGAATAACTTCACTAAAACAGATGGCTTTTTATGAGATGTGTTGTATCTTGCTTCCACCAAAATATTGACTTAACAGTCATTACTATTGGCAGCCATTGCTTCAGTCAAACAGATTAAAAGAATTTAAAAATCATATAAGCCTATTACTAAGGGATAATCTTGGAGGTTTCCAGATTAGAGGATTGGTTTTCTTTAAACTGAATTGAAAATGGAAATAAACATATAGCATTCAGAATTAGTAGTGTAAATTGTATAACTAATTCTTTACGTGCTGTGTACCAGATATCTCCCAGGATCACTTTATACACGTGGTGATTGAAATATCAAGGTTTAAAAAAAATTACCACTACTTACAAGGCTATCTTCTGAAAAGAGTCGCAAACTGTATGAAATTCAGTTCCAGGAAAATGCTTAAATCCCTCCAGCATAAAAATATTAAGAATTCTGTTGTATCTAACTTTACTGTCAAAAAGCATTTGTATAGACAGCCATTGATGCAGCAATATAGTATTTGACACAGCTTTCCCTTTACCATCCTCACCATTAAAACTGTCAGGAACTTTCAAGGACAAACGGCTGTGAGAAACACCTTCAAAAAGCTAACAGAAGTGCTGTGGATTACACTAAATTAATTAATTACATCTTCAAAAGCAATCTCAGCATTTTTCAGAGGAAGTTAACTAACTTTAAATAATCTTTGAGAATTGGAAAAGGAATCATTATTTCTACCTTAGATGTAAAGGAAGAAAAACAGCAGCAGAATTACTTGCTGTAACTGTTGAGTCCTATTGTTTGAAATATTTATAATTATAAAGCATTGGAAGCTGTAAGAGCCAGCAAAGACATGTACTCAGAAATTTTTTCCTGGATTCAGTTGCCTAAAGCTGTGCACTTTGGATAGAATTTGACCTGAAACTCCAAATTTACATAGGTGTCAAAAGGAAAGAAAAGTAAGTCTGTCAATTAAGGTATGTGACAGAAAATAAAAGGTAATTTTACTTAGAATATTGAATTATTTATATAAAAAAATTAAAAGTAAATGTAGCCTCTTGAATTTTCCTTTTTAAAATTTTCTCCCAACCACCCCCCCCCCACTTCTCCCTCGCACGCAATCCTTTGGAATAAACCTTCTGGAAATGTCTGAAAAATGGAGCCTCAAGTCACAGCTGCTGAGGGTGAAGCATGAATGTTAAGAGGTTCAACCATCTGTGCAAGGGCCTGACTTTGCACCTTCTGCTGGCATGATCTTGCATTCCTGTATGGCTGCCACAGAAAAGCTTGTGAGGATCCTGTGTGTAACTGGTACAGATGAGCTGTTGCTTTCATGCTGCAAAATGTGTGACAGTCGCTGCTGATCTATGGAGTAAGCATTTTGCTCATCACCAGTTTTTGAGTCCTTAGCACTGAGACCTTTGGGGGTTTGTAGGGGTGCGTATTGCCTTTCGATGTGCAAGTTGTTCATTTCTGTTGTCACTCCACTGACACACTCTGCTGTGTCAGCAGAACCACTATTGTATTTATGTAGGTTCCTTGTAAGTCCCTCTTTCAAGCAGACCAAAGTGTATTATAAAACTCTGTGAGATTGTATTCAGTTGGCAGAGCTGCTGGCTCTGGCTTTCTAATGGATTCTACTACCTGACAAAACATGGGAAAACATTTCACATGGAAAACCCTGATAGGAGCTATGGTCTGTGATTACAGCCCCAGTTGTCAGACTGAAAATAGTTCATGCCTCAAACATTGATATAAAGTTTTGCTCATTATAAAGAACCTACAACAGAAGAAGCATCCCTGAAGAGTGGGAATTTGAACTGAAAGTCAAACTGTTGATTAGATAAAGGGAAACACATTGTTCAGTCACCTCAGGCTGAGGGAAAGGTGTGCATCCACAAACGGCCAAAGCCACCTGCTGCAACTATCCCCAGTTGAGTTTGGGGTGGAGGGAGAGCACAGCTCACAGAAGCCAGGTTTACACAGACTCCCTCCAACCGAGAGGGGAGGAGGAGGTTTTGGGTGCATGGTGTAACCTCTGGTGAGAGGCAATAAACACCCATCCTCCATTACACAAACTGGCCCAGCTGTGGAACCCCCAACCCCACAGGGCACATCCACGGGACTTTCACATGAGAGGCTTGGCCCCACAGGGCTGCACGTGGTGCAACAGACCCAGAGTCTGCTGTGAGAGACTGACCCCCCCTCCAGGGGGCCATGGCCGTACATGCCCACCCAGCCTGAGCACAGAAACCCATCGGACTCTGTGCCTTCTGAGGGGACCTTCACCAGATGGAGAGGATCAACGGGACATCTTGGGGTCCACAGAGTGGTGATCTTTTCCTTATTCTGTCCCTGTTACTCTTTCTGTTCCCCCCACCTATTTTCTATTTCTTTCTTTCTCTCTCTCTCTCTCTCATATTTACCATCAAATAAAACCCTTACTATTGTCACTGGCATATGGTCTCGTTTGCACCTTAATTCAGGCAGAGGCATTTCTAAGAACCTTAAAACTGGATCATAACACCAGTGGAGTAGAAACTTCAGAAAGGAAGCACTGGAACATTATTTTTTGCTTAATCTACCTGTTTGGGATTCAACAACGGTTGTCTCCATCCACCTCCACAGAGACATAGCAAATGTGCATTTCTCCTGCTCCTAGTTGCATCTCTCACTCACTGGCACTGAAATGTGCCTGTTCTGTCGACGTTTGTATATGTTGTCCAGAATGTGTTGAAACGGGGTAATTTCTCCTATAGTAGAAGAATGCAACAGTTGGAGGCACTGGGGATTGCCAACTCCCTGTGCTGTTTAGGGTAGCATATGTGTTTTATATTTCTGGTGAAGGTTTTGAACAGCTCATGGCACTAGGGCACTTCAGAGATGACATCCTGGAGCCTGCCTGGAAGCCTGCTGTGGTGTGTCTGGGCTGGCTGTAGGTTCATAATATATGGAATTAGTTTTAGAAGTCAAATCTGTCTAACAGAAATTAAGATACTTTATACGTGTCATATTTACATCTCTTGTATATACAGCTGTGTGAAACTTCAGAACTGTTATTGTTAAGGAATCCAGAGTCTTGTTTATTACTTTGGAGATAGAAGAAAAATAGATTTATCTTTGGCCTTTTTCAGTGCAGTTCAGTTGTGTTCAAAGCTGTCATGGCCCAGTATATCACAGAGTGCTGCATTACGTAGGATTTCTGTGGTGTGATCCTTAGTGGTGTCACACTAGTTTGTCAGCACTGTAGACAGTTCAGTTCACTGACAGTACTTCTTTTAGGTGCAGTTGATACTGTATTTCAGAGCATGGCTAGTGCATCAGTTATGGGCCAAAAGATCCTGGCCTTCACCCTGGGTTTTTTACTGAGATCTGTGTCTGTCTCTTGGACCTCATGTTTTAAGGAGTTAACCAAAACACAAAGACCCTACTTTTAGGCTTCTAAAGTTAGGCTGTGTTGGGCTCCTGTTCAAAGAATATCTCATCTCTCTGGCCTATCTCACTCATAGTCTCTTTCAAACAAGACCTAGAAGGGAGATGTGTTTCAGTGGTCTGTTGTTGCTTGCTTCTTCTCATGCTATGTTTAAACATCAATACTGACTTTGAAGATGCTGTTAAGTCATGAATTGCCACTCCAGTCAAACAACACATACACAAAAAAAGGTTATGTGATATTTCCTTCATTTTATCATAGCCTTTTTCTCTTTCAGAAATTGGCTACCTTCAGGGTAATTGTTTTGAAGTTATTAGCACTAACAGCATCTGGAGGGACATTGAGACATCAACATAGTTTTAGGAACTTCTCTTATCCAGTTTGGGACTTTACTGCCCATTTTAATTTTTTCCCTCACGTTTCATCTGAATGCCTTTATGTAAAATTTTGCCAGTGCTCAAAATATTACTATTGATGTATTTAACAGAAAAGCAAATGCAGAAGTTCTGAGTAGTAGTTTAATGCCTTTACTGGATATCTGTGCAAGAAAGAAATTCACAATTCTTCATGAAAATAACAATTTGAAAAGTAATACATTGAAAAGCAGAAAGAGAAATGTTTAAATCTCAGTGGCAATTATATAATGAAATGTGTGTGTGTGTGCTTGTGCAGTTGAAACAGCACACATTCATCAGAACCATGGTTTTGAATCTTTTCTTATCTAGGATACAATTTGTATGATTCATTAATGACTGAATTTGCCTGGAAGAGAGTAATCATAAACGTACTCTGATGCTTTAATACGTACAACAGTATGCATTTAATAAATACTGTAGCTAGTTGTGGGTGACCATAAATTCCCCCAACTGTGTATAGCTTACAGTATCCTTTGTCAGTAACAGCCAAGACAGTACTTACCTCATCAGTTTACAAGAGTCCTTCCTGCTTAGGGACAAATAAGATTTAAAAATAGTTATTCATGTCACTGGTGGTTTTCAAGTATAAAACAAGCAGGTTTCAGTTTTCCTAATTAATTGAGTCCCAAGGGGAATACCATGGGTGCATTTTTCATCAGCCAAAAAATTCTTACTTTTATAGGGGAAGAGCACTTCATTTGTATGAATATTAAAACATGTTGCCTGGATTTTGAAGTCTAATAAGAGTCAATGTTTGAATCTCTTGATTATTGAATTAAATTCTCTCAGCAATCTGTTGTCCTTATGTAGAGAGTTGTTTAAGTCAAATGGTAATCAAAATCCATTGTCTTGTAAATTACTACTGTCTAAAGCAATCACCAAACTGACTGACCCTCATTTACTTCAGTAAAGTGGATCATAGAAGTAAAAAGACAGGAATGAATGAAAGAAAATTTTGTCCATCCCCTCTCAGCCAGCCTCAGCTGATACAGATCATACACTAAAGCTACAATTGTGGAAGAACTACAGGATAAAGTTAGCTTGTCCAGCAGATGCTGGGTGGGCTGAAGTTCCCCATCAGGACAAGAGCCTGTGAGCACAATGCCTCCTGCAAAAAGACTTTGTCAATAGGCTCCCCTTGATCAGGGGCCTGTAGCAGACCCCAGTCACAAGGTTCCCTTGGTTGCCTCAGTCTCTGATTCCTGCCCACAGTCTTTCGAGCTGCTCATGGTTGTTCTTCAGAGACAACTCTCCACATTCAATCCAGCTCTAGATGCAGAGGGCAACCCCTCTGCTTCTCCTTCCTCCTGTGTCTATTCTGAACACTCTTTAGCCTTCAATAATCATGCTCTGGTCATAGGATTTGTCACACTGAGCTTCAGGACTGGCAACAAGGTTGCAGCTTTCTAGCAGCACAGTGACTTCCAACTCCTCCAGTTTTTGCCCATGCTGTGTGCACTGGTGTAAAGGCACCTCAGCTGAGCTCTCGGTTGTGTTGCCTTCCTAGAGGAACACCTATTAATTCCATTGGAACATTTGCTTGGTGTTTCCCTGTTGGTTTCTGTTACCTCAGGAGTCCCTGGCTCATCTCCCTAAGACTGCAAGTGTGCTTCACTGCAGCTAGCACATTTCAGAGTCAGCAACAGAGGATCCTCACTAGCACCTCGTCCCTCTAATCTTTGCCTATCACCCCACAGCTTGCCAGGGACAAGCCTGATACTGACAGCCTGCAGCAGTGAAGCCAACTTACGGTTCTTGGGGAGAACATTAGGTTAAGAAGCATGGAGAAAAGCATGAACAAGATTATGGAAGAGGGAAAATTTAGCCCAGGTATTAAGAAGACATTCTCTACTGTGAGGGCATTAAGATACAGAAACAGGTTGCCCTGAGAAGTTGTGGATGAGCCAGCCCTGTCTCTGTTCAAGGTCGGACTAAATCAGGCCTTGAGCAACCTGGTCTAATGGGAGGTGTCTCTTCCTGTCGCAGAGAGGATTGAGCCTAAATGATCTTTAAGATCCCTTCCAACCTTTCCATTTTATGATTTTATGAGTCTGTGAAGGGGTAAGGGCAGAGTAAGGGCTTGAGATGTGGCCTACAGACCAAAGAGTTGAAATAATATGTATCAATTCATATTGATAGATATGACTGATAGATAGAAGAAATATTGGCATGTAAAAGGAAGAGAGGTATATGACAACCATCAACTAACAAAGGAAGCAATGTGAAGTAAGATAAGAAAAAGGGGGGCTAATGTTCCCTGTATAAAAGTGAGCTTTTCAAATGGCATTGATGATTAGGAGTGGAAGTCAGGTTGGACTAAGTGGACAAGGGTAATGTGAAATCAAAGGTGAAAATAGTTTTGTTTATAACACCTCACAATTTGAGGATACCTGTAATAATTATTTGCCTGTCCTGTATTGCCAAATATGTCAGTTGCTTGGGAAAGAGAGCTGTTACTTGGCACAAAAACTGTAAAGTAGCAAAACAGAAACTAAGGTGCAGTTATAGTTGCAGGATGTAGTGAATCATGAAACTCATGAAGGAATTAAACTCATAAATTTTAGATACCCATTATTAAATAAAATCTAACATGCTGGTAAATGAGTTCTAAAAAACTAATTCATAAGTTTTTTATGTTGTTTCCTGGGAAACAGGGCTTACAGGACTGTGCTGTCCACTTTGGTTATCAGTCATTTACTCTACAAGTAACTTTTGATAGCCAGCTTGAAATCACTTTGAAAGGAGTGGAAGGTCAATAATACCTTCAAGTAGGCTTTAAAATCTGTAGCTGGGTGGAGGAGAGACCAAGTTAGTATGCCTGAGATAAGCAGAACATTGACATTATATATTCATTTTGGCAGCAGCCTGGTCGACAATCCACGCATCCTTCCCAGCTGCTGTCACAGCATTGCCCTCTCTTGCTCTGCATCCTGGATAACATGGGAAGACAGTTAGAACCCAGGGTGTGGGAGGAGGGCTGGGGAGAGGTGATGCAGGACCTGAACAGTGAACCAGGCTCCATTATTTCCTGTTTCTAATGGTATATTTTTTACAATCTCATTTTCTGACTGCTTTTACCTGTGGATTCCTGAAAGGCATTGGTTTTATTTCATCTACAACATTAAACAAGGGATTGAAAGAGTTCTGTTCCTTTTTAACATTGGATAGATTTGAGAGCTGAACATACGCTTTTATCTTTAATGAAACTATATGCTATTAGAATTTTTTTTGTTTGAATGTTTCCAGAGTGTAATTAGCAATACATGAGCATTGCTGTACAACAGAGTCTTACTTCTGTTTGCTATTTGCAGATTTATTGTTTATATGCTATAAATGTGTTCTGCATGCTTTTGATGCATACGGTCTGTGAGCATAATTTTAACCTTCTTTGTTGTCTCTTATTTTCTTAAAATATACTTATTTTCTTAAAATATTCTTATAGGAGTATAAGAGATCCATCAACATACAATGTAAAATCACAGCTCTTTAATAAATCAGCGGGATTTTAAAAATCAGTACTAATATTTATTAAATATAATTATAATACATTTTCTATAATATATTACTATGACATATTTTTATTATAAGGGTATGTTTAATAAGAATATTTATTAAATATGAATAAATTCACCAGTGGGATTTTTCAGTGGCGTTGATACCCATATCTCAAGTACCCTAAGTGGCAGCATTACAAAATACAAAATACCTATTTACTTCTCTTAGTAGAAGCTCAGGCTTTAAATTTCAAAGTCCCCTATTATCTAGTCCTCAGAAATTCCAACTAGAAAACAGCAACTCTTGCCAAACCATAAAAGATAAGGAAATTTTGTGAAAGATCCTACTTTAGTTAAATCTCAGCTGCTAGCATTAATAATTGCACAAAAACATTTCATTGCTTCACTGTCTGTCAAAAAATCATGTAAGGAAATAGAGCTTAAACAAGAACAACAATATTCATGTTTTAGTATGATCTTTGAGAGAGGTTACATTGGAAAACTGCTCTGGATTGCCTTGTTTGCTTGCTCGCCAAAGGCAAATTAGCAAGTATACTCAATGTTATGCTCTGAAAATATAGAACTGTAAAATTTGTCCTTAATTTAAATTATCTTTAATTTATTAAAAGAAATAAAAATGAATGGCAACTTTACTGAAAAATATGCTATTTTTTAAGCATTTTTTACACCTTGAGTTGAAGCAGTTGTACCCTTTGGAACATGGGTGCTGTCAAGGCAGAACTATCCAGGTGTTGCAAACTTGTTTCTAGTAGATACTTTGGTAGACACTTTCAAAACTGTAATTTCTATTTTATTTTTAGAGGAGTCATTGTTTTGTTTGGAAGGGCATATATTTCCAGTATATGAAAGTCTCATTTTAATTCATATATCCTCAAAGCACAGGTAGGTGCATGCATTACATTATCCCTTCATATCATTTTAATTGTTCAGAAACCTATTTTTATCTCATCATTCACATTTCATATTTATAGACTCTTTGGTGTATATGTTGATGAATGATTTCAATTACACAGCTTTTCAAAGCTATATGTGTACAATTTATGAATTCTCTTTAATAGGAGGAGTTTACTTTGTATCTCTGTTTGCCTGCAGATTTGATTCTGTACTTAAGACTTGTGTGTTTTTTGTAGATTTCTTTTGATATTTGTTTTGGGATTACATGCAGAAGTGAGCTGGTTAAGGGCAAAGTTTTATTAAAGCTGGATTGTTATGACTGTGCACAGGAGTCTCATGTTGGGTGGATGATAACCAAGCTGATCCAACTCTTCAGCTGGAAGAGGCTGGTAAATAGGCATTGCATCAACTGCTGATCAGGCTGATCAGGCAAGAACTGTAAATGCAAAGTTGCCTAATTAATGGGTTTTACAGCAGAATATTTCAGTCCACCTTTCTGTCCACCTAACTAGCCCAAAATTTGGTGAGTGACAATTTTACAAGAGACAGTGTTGACAACCATGGTAAAGGCGAGGTAAATATTTCCCCTAAATAAAATCATACTGACTGCTCCTGGAACACCTTCCTGCGTTTTGTGTGTTTGGAAAAGTTTTCCAGCAGGATTCATCCAATGCAAACTTGTAAATGGCGGGCAAGTATATTTATTCATATATATGTGTGTGTATGTATATGTATGTGTCTGTGTGGGTATACACATGGGAGTTGGCTGGAGGTATAATCTAGATTGTTAATAGGATGGAGTGATCTGTTTTGAGTGGTTAAGAAATCATAGTTATTGTTAGGCATACAAATTAGGGTCAGAATATCCTTTTGTCAGTTAAAAATACTCATTTACAAAGAGTTACTGAATTTAATGTTACAGGGGTATGCATTTATATAAAAGTACAAGTTATAGTAATTGTATTTAATGTGTCTTACTTCTTTTTCCTTTGAAAGAACTCAAATATATCTATATACAGAAAAGTCCTGTGTACTTTTTAGAGCAGTATGCTTCATTACATAATAACTATTTGTTTCAATTTCAGGGAACAAAGACAACAGTTTTAATTTTTTTTTTTTATTAGAAGAAACTGTGGCAAAAAATTTCTAACATAATTCTCATGTAAGTTTACATCACTCCTCTTGTGGTTCAGGTGAAATGCATTATTAAAGAACAATATGAAAGTGAATTGTTTGAATTTGAAAATACAGTGTGTCTTCTAGCAGTTAGCATTTAATCAAGTTTTTTCCTGATAACTACATTCAAAGAACACCCTAATACAGCTCCCAGCTTACATGTTTGAATTTCAAAGAATTTGTTCATTCATTTGGCTAGCTGTGAAATACAGATCTGTATGTGCAGTGTAGTCACCAATTTCTGTCAGCAGATGGGCATGATGACATCTAATGCTGAAAAGCAGTATCCTGGGGAGTTCACACTTTTTGCAGGAGTTTGTTCACATGACAGTTTCCTGTAGTGTTAATCTTTTGAGGATGAATGTCAGTTTCTCGTAGATCTCATATGTCTGTAATCAATAGAATTTTAAACTCTGAAATTTTGAATTTTATGTTTTTCTTTAACATTTTTATATGTAACTCCCATTTCTACTTAAGGTAATTGTTTGGGATAAAAAAGATTGAGATGCATTTTGAAAGATTAAATTTACTGTTATTTCTCTTTAGTTTCAGGCACTGCATTCTGTATCACAAACGCTGGGTTTGCTGGGAAGGAACAACATACTAAGAAATTCTTTAATATCGCTTCTCCTATTGGAAGTCCGTCAGTTTGCTGAGCAGTTGTTGCAGGCTCACCAGGTGCTGTCATCTTTTCTTTTTGAGAAAGACCAAAGAGTGGTGGTGGGGAGTGTTTTGGCTGTATTTATTTGTTTCTTCAGATGTAAAAAAAGTATCATTCTATAGAATGTAGATTTACAGACCCAGATAATGCTAGGAACTACCTTAAACAGCAGATTCAAAACAAGAGGCATAAAGTAAGAGAAAATTCCATATGGAAAGGTAAAATTATCAGACTGTATAAGAAATTGACTGTATAGGTTTTTAGATCATACTATACAATTTGCAAAATACTTGAAATAATGAGTTAGAACACTTAGGGCAATGTAAAAATTACTGACTTTGCAGGCAATACGACTTTGGTATTCAGCTGAACACACAATCAGCTTCAATATTCTCTCTCTAGCTCATGCAAAACTGGAAAGTCAGCTGCTATATTTCAGAATCAGATTTAATGTTTCACATTATTATTATTTAAGTTTATTAATTTTCATGATGCAAAACTTATCCATCACATAATATTGTATTTAGTTTGTTACGATAAGTAGGAGGTAAAAATCAGAATAGAACTGTTGGTAAAATTTATTCTTAAGTTAAATTTTTTTCCAGTAAACTATAGAGGAGAGAGAGAGAGAGAGAGAGAGTGGAAGTTTTTTAACATTTGAAAAAGAGATGTATGAAATAACTAGGGGTTTCATAGGTTTTTCATGTATTCATATGTGTTGGTATGTATTTTATGCAAAGTGTTCAGCTTCACTTAGGATTGCAACTTGAATTTGCACTCTCCTGAGAACTGTTTATTTGGTGGAAAATAAATTTATTGATACATATTGAAAACATTCACCATAGATATATTTTGCAGTGGTCTAATCTAACAAAAGACTTAAGTGTTGCTCAAGCAGTCTTAACTTTATTTTTTTTCTTTCTAGGATATGATACAGTAGTAAGTTTGGACTGTTGGAGAGGGAATATGTAATCTCCAACACAAATTTCTAGTATGTTTGAATCATATTCTGGAAATGCCAGTTTTGAAAGAATTAGACAATGAGCTGTGTCTTGTTTTAGGTCACTGTTAGCATGCAAGACTTGTTGATGGCAACCAAAAGTCAACAGACTTCTAACAATTGTAGGGATAGGGAAGTGTATAATTAAAAACAATAATTTTTTTTTTAAGTTTGAAACAGGTGTTCATTTTTAACATTATTAAATCTCACCTGTTTAACAGAATTACTCATCTTTCCTTTCAGAGTTTTGCCAGTGGCAACACAGAACCTTTCAGTGCTCCACAATGGTGTCAAGCTCATACTGAACATTGCACTTTGTTGAGCTAGTTACTATGGAACTGCTTACCTTTGCCAGACTGTAATTATTTTTATTGCTCATATTTGGCAAAGCCTCGGGAGCTGGGCATCTGTCAATCTGTAGCAAACACTTTGTAGGACTTTGAAAAGCTGCAGTACATGTAAGGAAAGTAACTGAAGTTCTGGTTTGCTTAGCTTGCGGTGAAGTCAATGTTTTTGAAGTTCATGCATTTTTTCATTTAGTCCAAAAAGATGTATTGTGTTCATTTACAAACCCTCATATATTGTGCATGTGATAATATTCGGGAAGTATATCACAATAGGACTCTAATTCTGATGGCCTGATTTACAGATTTGCTTCTAAATGTTTCTGAATTTGTGTAGCATGACTTCTGGTAGGTACGATTCTAAAAATACTTCCAAAGTATTTTTTCTTGTTTTATAATCAAATCTAATGATACTATATCAGTTTGAAATAAACAAAATGCCAGCTTAAAAAAACCTCTTCATAAATACTTAAATTAGAATTTGCAGAAAGATAATTCTTCATGTAATCAAACTTCATTATCTGACAAGTATCCTAGTTGGGTTTTGTTACTTAAACAAAACCACTGTTAATTGCAAAGGGTGTGTCCCATTTAAAACAATCAAATTAGAGACTCTGAACTGTAGTTATGATTAGAGGTGTGGAAATACCTGAGGTTTGTTTTGCTTCGTTGTTAGTTTCTTTTGTTGTTGTTGTTGCTGTTGTCGGCAGATAGGAGAAATAAAGAATTATCTAAGGTATGTATTCAGGTTAGTTTGCAATTAACTTTTGAGCATTTGATGGGAAACAGAAATTGAAAAAATAGCTTATTTATAGTAATAATTTTTTTTTAATTGAAGATGTTTTTCAACACTGATGTGGATTAAAAACAAAATTCCTTTTAATTTTTCTAAATGAATCATCTAGATAGCTCAACATTTCTGTTTTAATTTCCTCATTGAAACTTGAGCTAAGTTCCAAATAGTTTGTCAAATGCATGAATTCAAGAATATGCAGCTTTATATTCCATCACGTCTTCAGTAGGAAGTGTGCTAAGCTCAACACCCTGCAGGCTTGTGTATACATTTTCGACAAATATTGAAAATTTTTTACTTTAGAAGTCTGTCTGATTTTACAGAGTTTTTAACTGTGTCCTCTTAGAACAAGCTTATCAGTCTATGACCCACAGTTTTAAAGCGCTATCTATGCCCCATGCTTTTCAAATTAAAAAATTAGGTTGTATATAGTAGAGTGTTTCTAATAAACCACAGCAAAAAAGTACAGCAATTACTCTGACTATTTTTATATTGTTGTCTAATATTGTTGGTTAAATCCTTCAATCTTACAATATGGCAACTTCAGGTCAAATACATGAGTAATAAAATTTTTTATACATATTTCCACATATTAACATGGAAAATAAAAGTAATTAAGCAGCAGGTAAAACAGTAGAATTATCCTGATTTTCCACACAGTTAAGATGAATTTTATGTTACAAAACTCTCAAGTAAGTTAGTAGTTTGCCTTAATTCATGTAACTACTTCATCATGGGCTCAAAGTAAAGCTCATACTTAGGTGCTTTTCTGACACCAGCATGCTGAATTCTAGGCAAAAGCATATTAATATAAACTCAATTGGATCTCTTTATTTTTACAGATGTTGTATATGGGCTTTTGAGTTTTATCTATAATAGAAACCTTACATGCTTCATAAATACAATTTATAAGAATACAGTAATTGAACCTTAACTTACTATGAAATAGAAATTTTCTGATCCCTAATTGGATTCCTACTGCAGAACAGATAAAATTGTAAGATACTAAGATTTCAGAGTGATGCTGTGGAAGATGGATTATTTTTAAAATGTTGAGCTCCTCTCCATGGTAGCAGATCTTCCTTTATGATAACTTTCAAAGTCAGAGGGCCAGGAAGGGTGGTTTACTGCCCATTTCTAACCCCCCAAGTGTTAATTCCAAGAACTCTGAAAAAGAAAATTAAAAACTAGAAAATAGATTTTGAAATAAGAAAGACATACTATGAAGTATTGGAAAGCTCTGTTATTCAGTAATTGCCGATGCATAGCTCATCTAGCATTACAGTTTTATATCACGTTACTTTCTATGTACCATTTTTACTTTTTTACAACTTTAAAATAGTTTTATCACAAAAGCTGTACACTGAATAGTTGTTTGTTTAGGGTTTTTTAATCAAAACACCTAGTTATATGTAATTCTCAAAATTATACGTAAGCATTAAGTCCAAATTCAAATGTGGGTGCTGACTTCTCACCTGAAATGAATGACACAGGTAATAAAGGGTGAGATTTATCCTCTTTAGTTTAGGTGTATGTAGTAGACCTTGCTGTCCGCTTCTTGTAAAAGTCAACCAAGCAGCTAAAGTTAACTAAAAAATTTGCCAGCATGGATAGATAGTTATGCAAGGCTTTGTTGAATGTTACATAAATCCTTGAGAATCAGGCTCATTACAACAAAACAGCTTTGACTCCAAAGAGCCAAAGGAGGTTGACATAAGGTGGGATTTGTCTCACTTGAATTCAGATTTCTATGATGTTTCCATCTGACTTTCTTACTTTAATTTTCAATTGTAGTCAAGGGAGAGGAAAAGTCATTTCTTGTCTAACCTATGCTCTCGTACATAATTATGGTAATTGGCCCTAGAGTTGTTTGCTTCTTTCTTCTGGCTATGAGAAAGGACATTGAAGTTGATAGGCTGAAATGCAGATATTTATGTTGTAGAATTCCAAAGTTAAAGGATAAAAATCCCATAATATCTCCATGAAAATGTCTTTCTGGATGATCTGGGCCAGAGATGTTATTTCAGGGAAGGCCTCATCCTGCAGTAACTTATAACAGGTAGTCATGGATAGGATACTTCTGCCTGTATACTGACAAACTTAAGTGAGTAACATGATTAGATGTTTGGAAAAAGTTCTATTTTAGTTACTGTAATTAATAAGTTAACTTAGTTACCAGTATTCAAATTCTTTTAGTGTACACAAGAGGTTGGTGACTGATGATGATTGATTGTACAGGATTGTGGATTGGAGCTTCTTGTAGATGCATTCAGCTATGGTGTGTCTGATGCATGTGCCTCTAAAGAGGAAGACCTGTAAAAGCAGTGGTCTATGCAGGCAGTATATTGAGGCAGAAAAAGAACAAAGGGGAGCACAAAAGGACTATGATTTTGAGCATTTTCCAAGATTTTCATTGCTATTCAGCACAGTGTAGCTAACAGATGTGTCACTGGAATGTCAAACTACACAGGAACATTTCTATATGGAAGCAAATGAAGGGCTGAAATATTCCTCTGGCTGGGGGGACTTTTTTTTTCTTAGCTGGCTTGCAAATTACAGACATTGTGAATGTCAAGTTGGACTAGCTCTGTTGGTAATTAGTTCATCAGGGAAAACGGAGTTTTCCTGTAGCTGGGTTCAGCTAGATTATCAAAAGGTTTAAAGTGCTGAGAACTGAGCTAGTAATGTTAGAGCTTCTCCATGCATCCATTCTGTATCCAGTGGTTGCTCTGGGCAGGTGTCATACCCACGACATGCTTTATTCCAAATGCAAGTGTGTCTGATGTGATGTAGAAAATTCTTCAAACAAGCTCCTCTTTCCAACAAGTTTACTTCATTTATGCAGTATGTCTAATCTTTTCAAACATAAGTTTATATGCATTGAAATAAAGGCTTCTTATGGGTTTCTTATTTTAAAAAAGCTATACTATTTTTTCCCAAGTATGGTAGAAAATGGCTAAAATAGTTAATAAGAAAAAACAACTGAGAATATTATGCAGCTAGAGAAGCTAAATACATTTGGCAGTCTACTGTTGTTTGAGGTACTAAAATGGCTATCAAGTAATAGCCATTTATAATTTCTATTGTTGACTTTTTCTGATGCATCAGATTAATAATACTTTACTGAGGTAAAAAAAGAGATTGGTGTTATGTACCCCTTATGAAAATAATTTAAGTTGCATCTGGACATCTGTTCATCCTTTTTAAGATGTCATTTCTTTCCTTGTTGTGCTGGTAAGCACAGACTGTAGCATATTTCAAATTGTGAATTGTTAAAGATGCTGCAAAATAGTGCTCTGTGTAATGTAGGGTTAATTTTTATTCCGTGCGACTACTGATGCTACTGATAACAAAGGAAATAATGGATGGATAGAATAATCTGCATTTTTTTCTTACATACCTAGTGTAGAGATACAGATTTGGGAAAATGTAAATGTCTTCCCTGAAAGGCAGGAATGAAACAATCAGTCAAGACTTGGTATATGCTAAACCAGTGCCATACACCTTTGAAGTGTATACCTGTTTTTGCTGCATATGTCATCCCCTATTACAGATTAGATTTTAAGATGCTTACATGTCAGACAGAAGTGGAAGATGACAAATGGTTCATACAGTTTTCTCTTCCCTCTCATATTATCTTGAAATGATAGTATTAAGGAGAAAGGAGTTTAGAAGTATTCCTACCGAGCTAAAAGGTAGCAGGGCTTTGACTACACTTAGGCTTTGCAAAATTGAGGATGACATGTAATCAGAAAACCTCAGGTGTGTTTGGGAACAGAAGCAGCAAATATCGATTACATGAGGAGAGCTCTGTCAACTAGAGTATTATTACTCTTAATATCAGTGAATCATGTCGTTCATGGAAAGGTAATACTGGAAAAGGAAAAATGCTTAATTACAGATACCAAAATATATCATCCCTCAAAAAGCTACTAAGTAATATTCCTGGAAATCTTCTTGTTTCAAATTGTGCACAAAATTCAGGCTTAAAAAACCCCGAAAGCCAAAACCCAACAAAACCAAAAATAACATGATTATAAATTAAATAAAATTACCTATTTGAATTTCTGATGCAGTTAAGCTTTCATTACACTTTTTTTTTTTTAAATGTGGGTTGGTTCTGCTTTTGCTTCCTTATTCTCAGTGCTAATACTGTCCTTTTCTTACTGCTTTCTTTACAGCTCGTTTAGTTCTTTTTCATGCCTGGAAGCATGCAAAAGGAAAAAGTGTCAGATTTTTGTGGCATATGTGGTATACTTGCTAGTCTGGAAGACAATTTGATTTTTGCTTAAACCTGTGTGTTCAAATAGATAGTTTTAATGTTCTTGTTAAGCTCCCTTCTTCATTGTGCATTCCTTCTTACAGACAATGATTTGCAAAATGGAATGATGTTACAGAAAATTGAGCACCACTTCCTTAATGCTTTTTGGATATTGCAGTTGTCTATGTGAATAGCATATATACCATATGTGCTCTTAAAAGTTCAATTTCCAGGAAAGGTAACAGATTTTGTTACAGATTTACCTTTGGCTTTTAGTTTTGGAGAATGGTTTAAAGTCTTTATTATGCGTGCTTTTACCACAGTTTCACTAAATGCTTTTTTGGGATACGGTATAAATGCACAGTTCCTGTGTCAGTGGCATTGCGGTCTGTTTGCTGCTTTAGTATTTCTTATCTTCATAAAATGGAAAAGGAAAGAGTTGTAGCCCTAGAATTTCTAACTGGGAATTACTGATAAAATGATTTTTTGTTTAAAGAGTAACTACAGCTAATAATTAAAACTGTCTTTAAGACCTTAGATAAATACAGTAAATTGTAAATGGAAACTATGAAATTCTAGATTATACTAGGGTAAAATCATAACTTCATCTTTCTTTCAAAACCTTCTTTTCATTTTACAGGACACATCAATATCTTGGATTTCTTAGCTTTGCACACACTTTCCTCTCTAAACGTGTGTGACAGTTCTGTACATAATGACTTAAAACATCAGCTTGCCCCATTGAAACCTCTTTTGTTGATTTTTTTTGGTTTGCTAAAAATGCATTTAAAGCTGTGTTTATCTACTTAGCGTTTATACATAACCATTACTATTTTAAAGACTAGGAAGATTTAACTGGTTTGTTTGGTGCTGTCTAAAATGCTCAAGTGCTGCCACCACAGTCAGAAGGAGCTGCTATCCCAAGTTTGGCTCTGAAATGAGCAGCATTTGTCTCTCATGGATTTAACTGATGTAGAAGTTATTAGCAGAGTAGGTTTATATCTGGGATGGAAGGGATTAGCTGCATAGAGTTTGCTTTGCAGCTAAGGTTGGAATTTTGGTTTCCAAGGCTGAGACATGTAGAAGATGAAATCTGGTTCCATAGCGTATTTTAAACTTAGTATATATTTTGGGTGACAGCACTGACCCCTGGCTGGTTAAGACTTGATCTGGCAGGACAGCAAACCACTATTAATTCTGTGCCCAGAGGGAAAAGTGAGTTTCTCAACTGGTGTCAGCAGCAACTCATTCGTTGCTACATTGACAGCATTTCTAGTGTAGATTTAATTTAGGGAGATAGGTTGTGATGAGCTAAAGCTGAACATCTTTATAGAAGGTATCAGAGATGGATTTAAGGTTGTTGTGCTGAGAACTTAGGAATCTGGGGGTTCAATCTGAGGTAGGCACAGATCATGTAGCCTCAGTCCACAACTGATTCAGTGGGGCTAATGTATTGGTGAGCCTGAGTAAGTGTCAGAGTGAGCTTATTTGGGCTCATAGCGACTTCGGAGATACAGGAATGGGATACTGGACAAGGTTTGTGGTGAGGGAGAAAGAGAGCAGCAGCTAAGTGTCTTCAGATCTGAGTGTTAGTTGTGTGAGTTGCTTGGCTTGGATTTCCAGGATTTGTGCAGCAGAGAACGTTTTGCTGAAGTTGGAGGTGTTCCTGACAGAGAACCTGAAGTGTGCTCAGGCAGGATATGGGATTTATATGGCTTGATTAGGCTAAGGATTAAGACGTTGCTGGGTGCAGTCTTGGACTTGTATGAAATGCAGGTAACCAGATACCTCTGCTGAGTTGAACCACATTTGTAAATGCACACATGCAGACATTATCACAGAAGAATTTATGACAGCACAATTTGTCTTGCATGTCTTGTAGAATTATTTCTTTACCGTTGTAGTATACATTTGAAATGCATGTAGCACCAACATTACAGAACTTAAAGTAGTTTTAGAAAATAACCTTCTTGTATCCACTCCAGTTTAGCTTCCCTTATATAAGAATGGATTATTTTCACTTGATTCCAATAGCAATTCACATAGGAAGAAGTCAAATGCATAGAGCAGGAAAATGAGAAAAGTCAAAGAAAAATGTATGTGTATATCTCCTTTCTCATAGACAATGGCATGCCGGGTTCCATGATTATAGTGCAGACTTTGAAGATGTAGCTTGTATGTTTTGAATTTCTTGGCATCTGTCATTCCTGGAACGGAGTTGGCAAAGCGCAATTAAACCTCTGGGTGTATTGTCTTGAAACAAGATCATTTGGGCTCTATTTCATCTTTAATTAATCCTTTCATTAAAAGTTAGTACTAGTGTCTCTTGAGGTTTCAGATTATTAAACTTCCAGCTGAACTTGCAGTTTTCAAGAAGTCTTTGTGGAGCCTTATCATTTAATCAAAGCTCGTACTAAGCCTAGCTACAGCATTTAACACAGAATACTACGGTGAATTGTGTATGATAAATATGAGAGAGTGGAGTGAGAGAGTTAAAAATTTAAGTAGTATTTCTGCCTATTGGAATAAATTATAAAAGAACTTACTTTACAGTAACTGAATAAGTCAACCATTTTGAGTAATTCCTACACAATTTGATTATGTTAACTATGATTCAGTCCTGTTGATTAACTTAAACAGAGTGAATTCATTGAATGATTGTAGAATTATGGAATGGAAAAGGTTGGAAACAACATCTGGAGATGATCTAGTGTAACAACCTGCTCAAAGCATTTTTTGCACTTCCATTTGTGGCAACCCAGGATTTCTCTTGTCCAGTTTCTCCAGCCTTTTGAGGTCATTCTGAATGATAGCACAATCGTCAGGTATGTTCATCTCTTCTGCTGTTGTATCATCTCTGAACCTGCTGTGTTTAATAAATTTTCTAGAAGCGAGATTATAGTTGCAAATTAGTTGAGTTCCTAAAAGAAAAGATGTTAAATCATACAGAGACAAGTAATTTTTCTGCCTACAAAGGAGTAATACTATTCAGGAAAGCTTATAGGAGCTTCAGTAACACTCTAGGAGTTACAAACCAGTGAATATAATATTTAGCAGTTGATGGGAACATAAGGTGAATATTGAGACATGCTCTGAAACTCCTCATTTTTCTCAAACATCCTGTAGAAAACTCTTCATGTACCTAAGAAACCTGGAGGATAGCACATAACCCACTAAGTTAGCCCTTAGTCTTCCAGAGCTGAAAGATATTTCAGAAGGACCTTAAATAACAGCTAGAACTAACGATATTTAACTATGTTCCATATCTTTGCTGTTGTTATTTTTAAATTATTTTAATGAAGGAAGCAGTTTCAAGGAAAGCAACACATTAGCTTCTCTATCTGTTTAATTTAGAACTTGCCTGATTTTAAGAAGGCTCTTGAATAACTTGAGCAAGCTAGAAAAATTATTTATCTAGAAACTGTAGTACTTGGATCTTTTAGGAGCTGTTTTATTTCGTATCTGGATATGTAGTTTAGTTGGGAAGCCTGCAGCTTATATGGTAAGCTTGCTGAGCTTTTCTTTTTGTCCACTCATGTCAGAGAACATACATTCTTTTTGCTTCTGGGGGAGGTAAAGTGCTGCTGATTTGGCCATGCAGAGGGAACAGGGAAATAACCAAGGTTTACTGAGAACTCAAATTACATCTTGAGCAGTGCTTGCCACAAGCAGGAGTCATCAACGTGGTGATTCTTCACTTCGATTAATCTCTCTTCTGTGTCCATCTAGATTCTCATTGTATTCTCATTGTCTAGTCACTCCTGTCTGCTACTACTGTGTTACTGCTAGGTCTTTGATGTTATCACACCTCCCTTCCAGCCACCTAAACACCATCACAATTACTTTCCTTTTACTTCTCAGACCTGTTTACATACCAAACATTGTCTGTCTTTCACAGACTCTTAGCTCCAGAGTAGACAGGAGAAGGTAACAACAGAAGTCTGGGGCTGAAGAGGGCAAGGCACTTTTAAGCCTGAAAACGCTTTCTCACTGAAAATAAGTAATTCTAGATAATTGGTATGTTTTTCTCAAAACTGTATGGTGTATAATTCCAGTTGGTATTTCCAATATTGATAGCAAAATTAGGCTAGTGAGGTGTGCTTCTGTCAGATAAATGCTGTGTTGTTGAAAGACATTATTGTACCATCTGCTGAAAACAGAATACATTTTCAGGTATAATGTGAAAAGAATACTTTTCTCTCATGGTAACAAGATAAAAGAATCAATTCTCACACAGTAAAATTCACCCACACCATAGATCAGGTAAATGATAGTGTTTTCTATCATAAGAGCTTTTTTTCAATTTGTAAGTTTTGGAAAATGTCTACCATTCAGACTGAAACTTTTTTTCTGCAGATTTCTTTCTCAGGCCATTTCTGTATGTGAAGAGGAAGACATAAGTGTCCACAGTTTTCACAGAAGCCAGCATGGGCTTTGCTTTGAATTTATGCATTTCTGTGTGAAAGCAGACATTGTAAAATCATGTCCTAGACAGCCAAGAATGGATTAGCAGCTACACTGAGTATTTAAAAGATTCTTTCTTAAAAGTAGGAAAGCATTACCTCACTCTAAAAGCATTTATGAAGTTAAAGTAATATTTGTGGTATGTGTGGGATTATAGCAATGATTGCCATAAAAAAAAAGACAGTATTCTGTATTCAGAGCAGAGACTGAATACTACACCTTTCATGCCTATGCATATAACAAGAACAGAAAAAATACTGAATAATATTTCTTCTAATTGAGCATCATCCATTCTCTATAGTAACAGAAGCAAGAACCTTTTTCAAAAGGAAAAACAAACCAAAAAAAGCAAACCACAGCCAAACACCTGTAGGTATAAAAGAAACAAATTAGGCTTGTAGTGTCATTATGTAGATTTAAAATTGCCATTCCTAGTAAAAACAGGGAGCTAGTAGTACATTAAGAAACTATATAAAATAAATAAAATCATTATTTGCAATATTAAAGAACATAGTCTGAATCATAGACCTTAATTTCCTCAGGTTTTATGATTCTGCTAGTGAATGCTTTGGCCAACCTTTGGAATGTGTCCGACTAATTTATTCTGTATGGTGGTTGCTCAAGAATTTCTCAATTTTAGCTTGGAAGAAGAATCTACTTAACTTCGAGTGTCTGAATTCAATTAATTAGAAGTTTGTACCTATGTTTTCTGTCTGTAACGCAGGAGCTAATTCCAGTCTGTAGTTTAAGATACAGTTTTCCATGGTCACAGGTTCTTAAAATTATTATCATGTGAAAGACAGCTCTTTCTAAACTATACCTGTCTGTTTCACTTGAGTGTAGATACCATTATACAAAAAGTAGAGGAAGTTAACTTTCAGGGAAAGCATAAAGTTACTGGGATTCTCCTTATTCATGATTTAAGACTAACAAAAAGGAAGAGGGTTTCTGCTCCCCTAATGGCTTTATAGAGTCACATGAGAATTAAACTGCTTACAGAATTATCTTTTTTATGGAATAATATTTTGTTATTTGCTATACAGCATTACTAATCACCTTTAGAGTGTAACTTTTGAAATCATGGAAAAATTATTAATATATTTCTCAAAATTTTTCTGTTTTCTACAGATAATGTTGCTAAATAGCCAAGCAGTAAAGGGTGGTTTGTGATGAGGACTGTGAAATGTTGCCCAATATTCATTATAATTGTAGTGTAATATTCATTATAATTTTTATTATAATTCTTTTATAATTGTGCTAGTATATAACTAGGCAACATATGATATTTGAGAAAGAGTTGATCAAAATGTCAAAAATAAATTATGATTACTGAAAAAAACCCTATTATTGGTAGTTTGTGGTTTGGGGTTTTTTTTAAAGTTTTGCATCTATTTAAAAATACAATGAATCCTAAAATAGAGCATTTACATCTTTTTATAGGTATTCTTCATGGGATTCTTTGTGTGCATGTTTGATGTGTTTAGAGGCATTGTTGACAAAATGTCAGTTTCCATAAAATAACCTGGAAAAAGAGAGAGCTGATGGGAAAGAGCAGTTGTAATTGTCTTCCAGAACATGAAAAGTTGTTACACAAGGAGTAATCCTTTTGTGTACTGGAGTGAACAAGAAGAAACATACCTGGTGATCAAGGTTAGCTATCAGACCTACTGAAGTATCAATATACATTGATGGTGAGCATCTTTTGGAGGTGACATAAGTGTATTTGGACCTACCTCAAGGTGAGGGGTGGTATTAAACACTTCAGCACCTTTTCAGCCATATATCTGAACTCTTGGACTCCTATTTATATATTACATTAACATTGATAATTGTGGTCAAAATTTTCATAGAGGGGGGGAAAGGAGGCAAAATTCCACTGCAGATTTCCAATGCTTCTGAGTTCTAGAAGAAATTGAAATACTATTTAACTAACAATGTGAATGCTAGTTTTGGGGAGATTGGATAATAAGGATGTAATAATTAATGCTAGTAAGTCAGGAAAGAGGCTTTACAGAAAATTTACAAAATTTGACACATTTTAGAAAATTACTAACACATCACAGAGTCAGGAATTCAAACTGCAGGAGGTTAAAACTCTCTTCTTCAGGCAGTAATAAAAATTCAGGATGTAGATTAGATGTCTCCTGGCAGGCACTTTAAACAGGTAATTTTTGCACAGAAGTGGCTGGTTTGCATCAGAGGAAGCCTTTTTGGGATTTCATGTTTGGAGTCCTGTGAATTCTGTGTTTCTCAGACAGATGACTTCTGGTGTCCCTGTTTATATTCAGTATTCACTGTAACATCTGTCTATAATACAATTTATCTCTAAAGGTGGAGGAAATGGTAATCTTAAGAGAGGGCTTGAAAACTGGGAGAAGAAGGTAGCTGAAGACTGGACTGCCCCGTTGATCGAGACATTAGAGTGTTGTGCACAGTTAAATGTAAGGATCTGAGTAATGAGTAGATTACAGCTGTGTTCACTTGGATAGTGTTTCAAGGAATATGGACTGTTCTGGGTGGTTTTATGCTAATGACAAAATTAGTAATACTCAATTTAAAAAAAAGTAATGCTTTTCTCATTTTTAAATATGTCCATCGTAAGAGCTGTTCTTCAAAATGTATTTTAGCATACATTTCAATTTCAGAACCTACTTCTTAACTTCCTTGCAAAATATTTTAAATTCATTTGAAAGTTAAAATATATTATTGATTCATAGATTCTGAGGTAAGAGGGAGTCATTTAGTCCAAACGCCTTTCTACACAGGCAATAGATCTTTCCAGATGCTGAATTTAAGAATGTGTTATTAATACATCAAATCTGAAAGCTGTTACTGATTCTGTTCATTGTTTACAATTATTATTCTCCTCATTCTTTAATAATAGCTTATAAGTTTTGGCTTTCTTTAGCTGAATTTTACTGCATAAAATTAAGTAACATCTATTAAAAAACTTTAAAAAAAGCAAAACCCAACAAAAAAAATTCCCTGATCAAAATTGATAAAATATGCTGAAATAGTATTGCAGCTGCATAAGGTTCTATTTTATATATATATATATATATATAAAGTATAATTGTATAGTAAGTTAGAGAAATTATGAATGAAATGCAGGCAATTTTCCAACCAGGTTTACGTTGAATCCACTCAAATTAATAGCATTGACTAAATATTGTTTTGTTTTGTAATTTAGTATCTGTTTGTTAAAATATTTATTTGAGGAAGAAATCCATCTGTGGGAAACTAAATTTTTCGTAGAACTCATGGTCTAATAGTAATTCTGTATAGTACTTAATTCAAAATTTAAAGACCAGATTCAGAGCCTGTTGCAATCACTAGAGGACTCCATTTTTCAGTGAAATTATATTAAATGCTTGGATTTATACTATGATAACATTATATAGTTGCTGAGTTTGGGTACTCTTGAAATAATAGAATTAAATTAGAATTAATAATATTTAAGACAAGAATCAGGAATTTGTTCATGTGAGTTTAATTGAGTTTCCTTTTATCTAGTGATTTATAATTTTTGCTTCTTCTTCACATAGCCCTTAGTTTGTATCACTAATTTTTATTATGGCCCTATGTAAGGCATGATTTCATCATTTTTTGTTGTTTATGAAGCAAACTATTACAAAATGCTATCTGTACTTATCAGTCATGTCTGCCCTGGTTGTTTCTTTTGCCTGATACTCTGAAACATGATTCTCTCCTCTGTCTCCTCATTCACAAAGTGTACCACATTTAGCAAACCTGAAGTATTCTATTTGCATTTTCAAACATTTTATTGGCCACATTTTTTATGATTCCTGTAAGAAAGCATCAATTACAGTAATACGTATTCAGTAACAAACACAAATGTCTGGTTTAAAGAAAAAAGAAATCTTAATAGTGTAAAATATCTATACTACTTTATGATTGTTTTCATGCCATCCACATTTTCCTTCTCTTACTGCTCTTGTATGAACAGTTTTAAACTGCAGTATAAGATACTCAGAGAAGAAATTAAGTAGAGGTTTTGTGGGGTTATCAAGATACAAAGAAAAGGGTATTTGAGATTGCTCCAGCAATTCAGTCTTACTGATTCTTAACACTATTGGAATGGGGAAGAAGTTTTTTGGTTTTAACCCAATCCCCAGAAAGATATATCCAAAATAAGATGTACTAAACATAGAAGAGTACATGGCACAGTTGCCATGGCAAAGCTGTTCTTTCTGTTGACAGGGGAAGCAACTGGGAGGGCTCCTGCTTTTCCATGGGACCCTGGTAGCCCATCAGTCTCTGGTCGTGTGGGACAGCACCCCGGAGAGCTGCTGCCAAGCCACAGAGCAGCAGTTCTCCCTTTAGAGCCAAAGGACCATGTGCTGACTTGGCACCCTGGCACATCTTTCGTCATCCTGAGCTGCTTCCTGATTGATTCTCCTGCCTGAAAAGTAAAGGCAGAGGAACCTGTGCAGACCATTTTAAATATTTTTGCTGGCAGCTTTAAAGACACTTTACTGTCACTGTTGCAGGTATGAGAAATTCTGCCAGAATAGCAGCATGCAACATTGCTTTTAACTCTACATACAGCACCACTACCTCTTCACCCAAAAGATCTCAATTTTTCACTGGTTGTATTGTCTTTAAAGATGCATTCCTTATGACGATTTTTTCTTCAAATAAGCAGTTCAGTGTTAGGAAAGAATGTGACTTTCTTTTTCCTCCTTAATCTGTGCCAGTATGCAGATTTCAATTCTCTGTGAGCAACTGAGTGCAGTTTATGTGTGCAGAAGTGATGGCTCCCAATGAATTTCTGCACATACAAGAACTGGAATAAAATAAATATGGCAAATTTTGTTGTAGTCTGTGCACAAGGTACCAATTTTTTTTTAAATTGCATTTGACTCAGCAGGAGACAGATTTCTAGAATTTCACTGACAAAGATAACATGCCCGTAACCATTTGATCAGTAATATCTTACTTGTAAATTATCACCCTGTGCTAAGTTCCAAATTCCAAAGACTTGAAAAAAGTAATAAAAAGAATCTAAAGCAGAGAGTCTAAAATACCAACTTATTACTAAGGAACCTGTTTTTCCAGTAAGAATTTAAAAGACACAGGATTTTCAGTCAAATGCATCATGTGAAATACAAAGACTTTCAAAATTTTGTAGCTATGAGTGTAGTTATGAAACTAGGTTGACAGTGCAGTCTGTGGATTTTTTAATGGATTTAATTATGTCAAAATTGAGGCATATTGATTTAATTGACCTTGTGGTATATTGAGGGTCTGCAGGAACAGCAATAGACAATTCTCTTATCCAGTGATAATTGTTTCTATCATTGGCAAAAGATTTTTTTTTCCCCAAGGTCTGAATAGTTAAGCGTAAAAGCAGTTGCATCTAAAAAACAAACTCAGAAACAGAACTCCAGTTTCAGTTGACATATTTCTAACAAGACCTTCAGGGCTTTGTTGCTATAGGGAAATATTAGCAATTAATGTGAAATTCAGTAAGTGCACATCTGTCTGCTAAGTTAATAAATAAAACATAGATGGGTTTTATTACTTGCCAGTTGTATCCAGGAGCACAAGCAGTGAACTGTGATACTTAAAATAAATTGGCATCTTACAAATACTATTTGAGAAATAATTATAGTCCCTGAAATGATTAGCCATAATAATAAATTTTATTTTTCCACTTCTTTGTGCTATTTTAAAATTAATGAACTATGTAGAAGTAAAATTATGTTTTTGTAATTTAATCAAATATCTGTTAGTGCCAAGAACTTTCTGGGGTAGAAGAAAGGTCTGCTTCCTTTGATATTCTTTATTTGCAGTCCAAACCATGAAATACTATGTTTGTATTGAACATAACGCTTTTTACACTAGAAAATTTGTATTTTCATAAAATTCAGTGTGAACGTAGGGCCAGAATTGTGTTTTCCAGTCAATTCATAACTGTACTAGGATAAAGGAAATTCCCTAGCAGACAGGCCCCACTGTCTTTTTGTCAATTGCATTATTCTGTTGAAGCAGATCTTCCAAGCAGTGATCTAGGATTGATATACAAGTTTGATGTTCTAAGTGGATTTTGACATATATCCAGTGTGAGAAATACTACAAAGGTGCTCTGGGAATAATTTGATAGCATCTACTCATGAAGTCTTGGGTTGTTGCAGATGATTTTTCATATCCCCAGTTTTTTAGTTCCATCCACACCATCATATGGAATAGAAATGTCCTTTTCTTCCAATTTGGGTTTGGAGCAGAAACTATTCCAGACTATTTCTGGTTTGGTTTTTTGTCATAGCTACTTAAAATTTTCTTACTACATTTAGTAGGGTGTCTTTCTTTTTATCTGTGGCTTTACTTTTACTTCTAATATATTTTAAAGTTTAGGTGTGTAACTTTTTTTTTTTTTTTTTTTTTGTGAGGGGATGTTTGTTTTGGGGTTTTTTTTGTTTGGTTTTTCTGGTTTGTGGTTGTTTTGTTTGATTGGTTGTTCAGTTGGACAGGGTTTTTTACTCTAGCACTTAACAATATTCTATGATCCTTTTAGCTTCTCTCAACAATTACTTGCATTACAATATTTACTGTATCTTCAATGCCACCTGGTCTACTTCCTACATATAGATTATTTAATGTTTGATCAGTGCTTTCACATTTTCTTTTAATAGATTCACTTTTACATGAGCATACTTTTCCATTTTCAATGTTGGTACTTGGAAAATTCAGCTGTCGTACCAGCAATTTACAAGGAAAAGCAGCAGCTTCTGTAGTTTGTCATCTTTAAGTTAAAGTTATGTATCTTTCTAAAAGACAGTTAAAATCACTTTCTGGGAACTTTCAGATCAAGCAGTCTTTGGGGTCCTTTCTTGACTTAAAAGTAAGACTATGTAAAAACTTAGTAATACATTATTTAATACTTTCAGATACTTTCAGATTCTTTCTTTCATTAAGATCTCGGAATTATTTTTTAATAGAGGCAGAATTACTTCTCTGGTTTGGTTTTATGTTTCCTTGCTGTAAAAACTTTAATGAAAAATATTTGTTCAGAAGAATCTGCACTTGTTCATTTAGTTTGGTTTTACCTACTTTTTCCAACCCTTCAAGGGCAGTTGTGCTGTAGAAATACCAATGAATGGGTATTAATTTGAGATTAGGAGGGTGCTGTCTTATGTCATAAGATATGAGTACAGCAAAAAGATAGCCTTTGAGAATTGATTTCTAAGTAAGCAAGGATTTTTTTACTTTTTTTTTTTATTATTATTACATGGACTGTGTAGAATTTCAGCCTTCTGCAGTCTGATACACAAAAATAGAAACAATAATGCCTGTCACAAACTTAAGGAAATGCTACACTTAATACACAACCAAGGTCTGTCTAGTTGTTAATTCTAAAAGTAGCTGATTTCTTACCATCTTGCTGTTTCTGGTGCTTAATTTGTGGGTTTCCTTGTACATAATATTTGAGACTGAGCAATAGATGTCTTTTCCTAGTTAGGGGGCACTGCTCAAAGTGGGCTGGTGAGTCACTAGCATTGTTTGGCTTTTTGCTGTCGGCCAGTTTTTGCTGTCTTTCTCAAATCTTTTTGCAACTCTGTCAGCTTTGCATTATTAATAATTTTTCCCTACTCTTTCACTATACAGTTTGCTTTAAGACTGTTGATTTTTCCAGTTTTAGAACTTCATACTTTGATTGACTACTTTTGGAAGCTAAACTGCTATTCATCTAATTTTTAGTAAATATTCATATTTGTTTCTTGTTTTAAAAAACCCAACAGGTATTCTTTGTACTGTTAGTTAAAGAAAAGAGTTCACCTTAAACTTTTATTTTTCTGTGCAGCTCACCTGCAGTATTGCAGTTTACAAACCCTAAGTGGTTTCCATAGTGAAACACCTAAACCTTCTATTTCAAGCTGGAAATGGGAAAGAGATTTGTATATGTCCTTTTAAATGAAGTCAGTACATTAAAGTGCTTCTGATGTCTCATTTTCTTACAAAAAATTACTTTTTTACAAAGAGATTTGTGTAGCTTACTTGCTGATTTAGACTAACAGATTGTGCTGTTCTTCACAGCTTACTATATTCTTTACCATACCACTTGAAATACCACTTACATAATATACACATTTGATAAATAAGAACAGTAAAACCAGTCTGGGAATAAACAGGAAGAACCCTTGTGTTGCCTTCCACAGCACTTGGACCACATGAAAGGGTTAGCAGCACAGGATGTTTCCTCTCAGACACATTACATTTTCCCAGTGTCCTGGTCCTAGCCAGGACAGGATTAATTTTTGCAGTAGCCAGGAGGGGGCATGGCCAGCAGCAGGAGGTTATTCTATACCACCTCACGTCATTGCCAGGGGCAAGGGGAAGGGCATCTCTTCTGAGGAGAAAGGGGTTCCTTCCATATCACCATAGCATGGGGAGGGAGCAGTCAGGTATTGCTGTTTCCGTGTGAATCATTCCCCTCTTTCTTGTACACTCTGTCATTAATATTGTTGCTGTTACTGTTCATTTTCTTATCTCATTGCTATTTCCAGTAATTTGCTCTTATCTCAATCCAAGATCTTTAGCTTTTGTGCCTCCAGTTCTCCACTGCAGAGGTAGAGGGGAGCAAACAAGTGGCAGAGTGGTTTCAATGGGAGCACTAAATTGGAGAATACCATTCCTAAACCAGGACACCCAATCTTGCTATCTCATGGTTTCTCACCAAAACTATCCTTAAGTATTGTGTTATGCTAATTTTCTTATACATCATTTGTATTTGTATTGCATTTCCTCCTCTTTAATTTACCTTCACACCATTTTAATGCCCAGAGTTCATTCTTAAAAGAGATTATAAATTTGCATTAGTCTCTTAGCCATCTGGGTCAGTATGCTCTAATTGTGTTACTATCATGCTGTATCTTTTTAAAACAATTTTGAGCCTGATTGTCTCTGCAGTGAATACTGCAGATACTGGAGTAATCACTGTGCATGAATTAGTTAAAAAAAAAAAACAAAAAACAACCAAGGAAATACTTTCAGACATGCACAAAGTCAGAATAAATCTCAAAAATGTACCTGTGTTCCTGCAAAATTATTCCCACCACTCAGTGACTGTCTTCTCAAATGCTTTTAATATAAATGCAAGGAGAGCATTTCAAAACATGAGTATTATAAAACCAGTAGAATGGCAATTACAGTCTGTGTAGAATACTAATGTGCTACTTAGTGTGAAGTAGGCCTTTGTTACAAGTTCATTTTATAGGTGAGCCAATGTAGATTGTTTTCAATATGAAATATGACAGGCAGTGATATTAATAAAAACTTGTTGCACATATTGCCATCGCTTAATATGCAATTAAGCACAGTTTTAAATCCTAAGATAAATCATACTGCATGCAAGAGCAGCAAATTAAAAACCACTCCAAGTATTTTGTCATTATTCTTTCATCAATTAATGTAGCAAGGTGGTGCTAGCTATTGTAAATTTAAATTTTGAAGATTGTGGTTAGTGTAATTTTTTATTCATTAATATAATGAGTGATTATTTTGTTTAACCCTCAAGAGTTAGTTCTTTAATGTCATTAACCAAGTACAGAAAATAGGGTTTTAGCTATTGTTTCAATGGAGAACAACTCTTCTAGAACAATTAAGATTGTAAGAGAAACAAGTAAAGAAATAAATGATGAGTTGCAGCAAAATTGGTCATATGATAATGTCTTCTCAGAAAATACATAACAGACTAGAGAGAGTTTGGATAAACACAACAGATGTAGAGACTTGTAAAATCATTTATTCTGAGAACAAAAGATTATGATTTAAAGAGCAAACAAATGAGAGTTAGAACAGAAGTGTATAAACCAGTGTATTATATAAAGGAGATGAGCTGAGTATTTTTTCCTGGCCCTTACCATTATGAAAGAACTAGATTGAAATTTGAATGCAAGAAAAATCCTCGCATCTGAGAAAGAGACCCCTTTGTTCAAAGGTAATATCTAGTATATTTTCTTTCCTGATCTTCAGATCCTGCACAAGAACATTCTAGCTACATTCTCTGTGTGAATACTCCCTGAAAATTCTTGTCATATGAGCTAATTCTCTGTAATCTTTCTTCCTTCCCTAATTCACCTTTATCTTTGGGTTCTTGATATCACTGCAGATGTGCTTCTCTCTAAGGCAGAATTTTCAGCCAATACTTTGTGCTTCTCTGACGATCCACATCTAATGGATCCTAAAGGGTGAGTAAGAGGAGTAAATTCTGGAAGTACTGAGATTCCTTGCTCTCAGAAACTGTCAGAGGATGCTGCAATTTAAAAAAGGAGTCCTAAATGTACTAAAGAATTAAAAAACTGGAAATTTTCTTTGAAAACCCTCACTTGGTGTTTCTGAATGTTTCCAAAACTGTTTTGGGTTTTCAGAAGGAGAATGGGATACCTGTTGGGAAGGATGGGATGATCAGATATGAGTGTAATAACTATTACCTTGTCACAAAAGTCTCCCACCTTTGAATGTTGATTGCTTTTAAAAGCAATGCATGTGGATTACCCACCTGATCTGTTAAGCTTTTTTTTTCCAGTACAAGTGCAGTGAGAAAACTTTGGTTTAGAAACAATGTTCTATTCACTGTCTGAATCTCTCAATTCTTACAGTCCTGCTAGTTGTCGAATACAGTTCACCTTTTTTGCTGTTTTGCACTCTTACTTGACAAAAAGGCAGTGTCTTAAGTCACTGTCAGTATGAACTTAATGTTCAGACAGAGCTGTGAAATGAAAGATGCTTGTTCCAAACAATGACAATTTCCAACTGATGAGTGAAGAAGGCAGAAAGCTGACTTTTCAGGTTCTACTACCTTTTTTCAGTGTTAAAGAAAAAAATTCACAAAGCTTTGCATAATTTCTGCTGTTAGTAGTAACTTTGTCCTTCACCTCCAGTAAAGCCAAAGAAAGGCAGCAGAAGGCATTGACTTTATCCAGAAGGAAGTCTTCAGTCTCATGTTTCAACACCAGCCAGAGAGGCATATACTGTGTCTGGCATCATGTTCATAATTACTATTCAAAGTAATAGTAATACTATTTCATGGTATATATATATATATAAATATATATATATAAAAATATATATTTCATGGTATATACTATTTCATGGTAATAGTAATACTACTTCATGGTATCTCAGAAGAATTACCTTTGGAATTGCTTGAATTCTTTCAGACAACCTCAGGTTAGACCAGCTGGCTTGGGGATTTGGTAGTATTTTGAAGCTTCTTTCTCTTCAGACTTGTTATGCTCCTCATGATGCCACAACTGACTTGCTTTTGTGAGTTCTGACTTTCCACATGCATGGGATTCTGCCTCCTTCCTTTCTTCAATTGTTTGCTAAGTGGGAGTATAGGAGAAGCAACACAAATCCTTCTAGAAAATTAGTTGTCATCCTCATGAAAGTCATGAGGGTGTATTTCACTGTTCAGCACTTGTATACTCTCTATGCTTCTGGGTTGAGCCTACGTGTTTTTTCCCAGGTTGATTCCTGAGGTCTTTCAGCCTGCCCCTCATTCTGGTTTGATCGTAAGATCACCGTACATCCATGTCAAAAATGCTTCCTTTGTCACCAGATGTTGGCCAGAATATCTCTCTATTAACAAGGCTATTTTAAATCTGGCAAAGTCATTATAAAAATCTCCAGTTTCAAGCTGTGAAATTAATAGATAAATTAAAACAAAACAAAACCAACAAAAACCCCCAAACTAACCAACCAACCAAAACCAAAAAAATCAACATAAGTTGATTTACTTTTAATTTCTTTTGGGTGAAGGAGGTTTGTTGTTACTTCTGTGTCTGCATGGGAACAAGTGCAAATGTGAATACAAGTTAAGTTCTAGGCATAAGACCAGAAGCACGACATTGGAATTGGGAAGAAGTGCACTTATTTGCATGATCAGCTTCTCCAGCTAGTTATTAAGCTATCTATGCAAATTTAAAGTTCTGCATAAGCTGCCCTCTCTCACCAATGTTTTTGTAATGACTTCAGGAGTTTTTCTTCCAAGGCTTATAAATTCATCACATGGATGTTACAAGCAGTAGTGATTGTGTTGATATTCCCTGTCAAGCAAGGTGTTGTACAGTTTTCATAAAGAGTACCTCCAAGTTTGAGTCTCTATGCTTACCTAGAGAAATGCCTTTCCCTGTGGTCATCTACCTATAGGTAACTTAATTCTTTCAAATGATAGAGTAGATGAAGTCTTTCTTTTCACTGAAGATTTTAGAACCATATTAAGATGCCTTGCCTTAATGACAGTTACTTTTCAGAGGAATCCAGTTCTGTGGATCTTACTTAGTGGGGCTATACTTCTTCACTGTTCCACACCTACAGCCAGAGTTGGGTCCACTGAAATAATGGTGTTAGCATCACTCACACAACAACCTCGTTTGAGAAAAGTTTGATACGATACCTACTCTCACACTGTAGTAGACCCAAGAGGCCTAATACATTCCTTTAATTATTAATTTTTCCAGTTTTGACTATAATCCCTTCTTTTAAGAATTGTATTTACTCTATATCTTTGTGTGTACATTTGTATTGTCACAGCCAGAAATGGTTTAATTTCGTTTGCCATATTGTTGCCTGGAACTGCTGTTAACTTTTCCCCTTTCAAGGAATGATGCTCATGAAGGTCTTTCACAACAGGTTTTCTTCTGATCCTAAAAAAAAGTTCAGGTTCCTATAAAAGGAAAGAAAAGAAGGCTCTTCAGCTAAGATTTTGCCTTTTTTTTTTTTTCCTAAAAGAGAGTGGAATTAAAGTTAAGATACTAAGCTTCTTCATCTTCATATGAGTATTTGAGTTGATAACTCTGATACAATATCAGACATTCGAGAATTGGGTTGGAAAAAAAAAAACCAAAATGGATTTCCTTCTTGTTGCTAAATCCTGTGTCACTTGGGGACAGAAGTGTTTGGAACAAATGATAGGTCAAATTTTATTCTGAAAAGAGATTATTGCTGTCAAGAAAGTTTCATGGGAAAGTAGAGCAACAGACAGAGTAGTAATGGTTCACGGTTGACCTTGCTGAACACTAGACTATGATCCCACTGAGGGAACAGTAGGTAGAAGGAGCCTAATTAACCCTTTAGGATGAAGAAAGTCAAAGTCTTTAAATTGTTATTGTCCAGAGGATTGAGAACCAAAAAGAACATTAAATGAGCCATAGTTCTACATTTTGATAACCCTATCTCCTCCCTTTCCAGTAGGGAATATAAAATAACAGAGTATTAAGGAAGAGAGATGGAAATCGGACAAAACCAAATGAGAAATTTTTACATTTCAGACTGGAAAGCTTAAAAGCTTTACTAAATAAATGACTGTGCCCATATGGCATAGAAGAGCCTTAATTCAATTTAAATGAGTTAAATTCGGTAGCAGAAACAGTCGGAGCATGAGTTCCCTATTGGCTAATTTGCTGTCATCAGGGAATCTTGAAGGAATGTATTGCATGGCTACCTTAGAGCCATAAAAATGTAGCAGTATTCTCTTTCTTATTTGTTCACTCTCTAAATTGCTGTATTATCCCAGAAGTTTTCCTGTACATACATATTCTCCACAAAAGCATAAGGACAAGAATAGTGACTTTTTTTTTTTTATAAAACAAGTTTAAGCATTAAAATAGGAGGGTTTCTTTGTACTGCAGTGGATGTCTTACACTCATTTGTAATGTTACAATTACTATGCCAGATAGTCCAGGACTTCTAAAAACGAGGAATTTTCTAGGAGTCAGTTACAGCATAACAAAGATGATCTGTGTACCTCAATTCTGATAGGATTTGATTTTGTTTCTTCTCTCCTCTTTCAATGAGTCAGTCTCTAATGATTTTCTGTCATATTTTTGTTAATGTATTCCTGCAGTTATCTGAAATAATTTTGAAGAGCTAGGTGGCCTGTGCATTTACTATGATTTGTTAATATGATCTTTTAATATCTTCCACAATGATTTAAATCTTGCTTGATAAATTAAGCAATTATGTTAAATTGCATTAAATTTACAGCAAAGAGAATAGAGCTAAAGTTGCTAAGGGCACTTTAAAAGCTTTGTTAGAATCTTGTATGTATTGCCTACTGGTAATTACTACCTGATTGTAAATAATGTGGTACGAAAATAACATACTAACATTTTGAATTCTTACATCTGGTCCGCAGTTAGAAACATGCTTTATTTCTTGTACCAGACCATTTAATTAAAAAGAATAAAAATCTGTCCCAAACTGAAGGTTAGCTATCTTTTTGAAAGGCTAGTCATCCTCTGAAATGTTGAAATTTTTCTGATCTTTTCAGGCCAATTTTTTAATAAATACCATGATATATCTAACGATGCATTCTTATGCACAGTAAACCTGACAAGTGTGCTGGAAGCTGCAGGAAGAGCAGAGTAGTCTCTGAGAATCTTGGCTGAATGTCAGTTATCTTAATTTTGGTAGGATGATGCTATTTGTTGTTTTACACAAAAAGTCAGGTGCTGTCTTAATGGTGGTGAGGATTAGGGAGTGTTTTCTGTAACCTGCTTGAAACTCTATTATTTTCAGGTAAATACTATATCCTAATTGCATTTTTAACCTCTATTTTCCATAGAAGCAGCATGCAGTGTTTTATGTGGTGCTAATTATTCTGCTAGTCCAGTCCCCTTCAAAACATCCATAGTTATGTAGTGAATGTAAAGAGATTTGTATCTTTTTCTTCAGTTTGAAGATTTGCTCATTTTCCAGTCTTGCATTTTTTCCCCAATACCATGTTCTTCTGGGAAATTAAAAAAAAAAAAAAATTGTATTTTGTCCAGATTTCAAAATCAGAGACATGGCCCAGACTCATGGTCATGCCAGTGGGACACTTTTCTTCTGTTTTTCTGGAGATGGGGGAGGGAAAAAATAGAGCAAAGCCAAAAGGATGGTGATGGGAATACAGCAGGCAAAGGAGTGGCAGGGCAGTTTGTAACCCCTAAGGAAGACAGGAGAGGTTTTCAGATGCAATTCATGTAATATTATCATTGGTTCAGGCCATCAGAGGAAATCACAGCTGTAGCTGAAAGGTGGATTTCAGCTGTCTTTTTTTTACAAAAAACTAGAACTAGATTATCTTTAAGGTCCCTTCCAACCCAGGCCATTCTCAAATTCAGTTGCAACAAGTTCACGTGTATTCTTGACTTCCAGTAGCATCCCTGACATGCTGTTCTTTTGCTGCCATTATGTTATTCTCTGTTGTTATTCTGTTTTTTTTCAATACAATGACATTTCTTTTATGCAGCTGTCGTACCACATTCCCATGAATGACAGTGTGTTTCTGGAAACCTAGCTTACTGACTGTTATCAGGGTCCCATATGGACCCCTACAGGTACATTTATGGCAGCTTTCTCTAGCGGGTCCACCAGATACCTCAGTCATTGACCTAAAACACTGTCTTTTAGGTTTCTCAAGTCAAGTGTTGTTTCACTGGGCTTCATTCAGATCCTTCTTGACTTTGAATGTACTTTGAGCTCCAATTGAGTTGGTTTTTTTCTGGTTGTAATTTTTTCCAGAATTAATGCTTCTGATTTGAACTTAATTGCTTTGAACTTTTATAATGTCTCTGTTGTTTGGTTATAATAGTCTCCTTTTGGGTGACTCAATGCAAAAGAGAGCGCTTCTGCTCATTTTTAGCTTTTTTTCCTCAGATATTTTTCTTAGCAAAGCCATTTGATAAAATCATCTGTATTTTTCCTAGGGTATCCAGCTGTAATGTATCCAATTCAACCTCAGAACATATCCTTCAAACAGACTCTGTGAAGAACAAAAAAGTCTGCAGTTCCCCACTACTTTTCAGTTCTAGTTAATTTTACTGAGCTGTGTTGAAGCTTTGGCATAAGAAATTATACTAGAGTGAAAAATAACATGATTCTCTTGCCATATGTAAATCGTCCTAAATTTTCTTTAGCTTTCCTCTGGGTCATTTCAAATCCTGGCATTCCCAGATTCCTTTTTTGATGGTATCTGTCTAGCACAAGGAAGGAGGCCTGCTATAAACAACTGTGTGCTTGCTGAAAATAGTGGTGTTGTGCATCCAAAGTTTGGCTTGACTTTACGCTCTTGGAAGATATTTTCCTTTAGTTAAGGCCAGTTGTACCCTTGTCAGCCTACATATTTGAGGTTTACAGAATCATCCAGGTGATAGGTTGGCCATGTGAAAACTCTGACTTGCATAGAAGACATCTTTCCCCAGATTCCAGAACAAACCCCAGACAAAGTAGTTCCCCAGACTACTTTGAATGGGACTCAAACTATTCCAGTTTTATGGAAAGGAAGCCCTTGGACTTGTTACGACCTAGTAAATTTCACTATATAATAGTACTCAGAGCACAGAACTTTCTTCAATAATTCTTTCATTATTTGTTTCAGCTGATATCATAACTTTTAGAATTATAAGCATTTTCCTGTACATAATCATTCCTGTATATTTCTTATATTATTTTCTCCTTCAAAGCTAGAAAAACTAGTTGGCTTCTGGTGGTCAATTTAGACTTTAATCCCTTTCAAGTTTACTCTTCTTTTTTGTGTTCTGTCAGGATGCTGCAATTTTCACACAAGTTGCAGAAGATTTTCAGTTTCAAAAGGATCTTCCTAAGTGTAACTGTCTTTAGAGTTACTGCTGGCATGTTGAACTTTAGAGGGCCAATCTTGAACTGCATAGCACTGCTTTCCAGCACCATGACCCTCACGTGTTCTAAACTGCTGCTCTGGAGCTCTTACAAACCTGTCTTTTTACACTACTGTGCTGCTCAAGCAGTTGAAACAAAGAAACAAACTAACATTTTAAAAAGTAAAGTTGTCTAGACAACTTCTGATTTTGGGGCTTTCCAGGAGAGCCGCCCAGATAATTAATGGAAAAGTAAAATTTGAAAGCAAAAATATATTTGGTTACAGTCATACCCCTTTGGTTGCTGCAAAGCCTAAAAAGATTGTTCCATTTTCTGTTTTGTTATATTTAGTCAAAAGGTCTAATTCCTTCCAAAATTAAGTTTTGACACATGTATGCAAACTTTCAGATACGCTGTGGTGTTCTCATGATTTCATGACATTTTATATTTTGTGTGATTTTCAATTAAATATGTTTATTCTGTAATTTCTCACATATTGAAGGTGAATAAACAGTATTTTCATAGTGTTAAATTTGATTAACCCACTCAGTATTTCTTCTGTATACATATTCCACATAGTTTTAAATACAATAAATAAGAAGAATAGCACTGCTTGTCAACCCTTTCAAATTTTTATGACATTATATCTCTTGAGTCTTCCATGTCTCCCATGTCTCTTGAGTTTTACAGTTGAAATTTGGAAGACTCTCATGGTATTCTCTGAAAATTCAGGGGTTGTTATGAGATTTGGTGACATAATTGTAGTGGAAAGTGGGTGTTTAAGACGGATGGCAGAATCACTGAAAAAACGTTGTCTTGTTTCACTTATATCTAATGGAAACATTAATCCATTTTAGGAAAATAGTTTGGTAAAACGCTGTATGTATGTGAAACAGAAATACTTTCCTAAAGACTTTTTATCTGGACAATAAATACAAGATTTTTTCTAAAAGAGGAGGAAAAATAAATAGATAAAACACTTCTTCCTAAATAAAAGACAAAGTTTGGTTTGGCATTAAATTAAATATATAGTATTTAATATATATAAAATATATATATGTATATATATTAAATAAATATATATACAGTTATAGAGTATTAAGCCTCTAACTATGGAAGAGGAAAAATAACTGCGTAATTAGAAGAAAACCTGTCTTCTTTAGCAGTATCATTTTTTATCTGTTAAAAGTATACAGAAACTTTGATTCCTTGGATGAAAGTGATTCAGAAAGCAGATGTCAACTTTTTTTCTTACAAATATTAAGCTTGTGTTCCAACCAGATTTGTCCTTTTCCCCACAATAGGACAATTCCTAGAATCACTCCTCTTGCTCCTTCTTAAGGGTTTTGTCTTGTTTTTCATGGATTTCCTGTTTTCTTTGCAGCATAAATACAAGCATCAAGCACACATTTGTTCTCAGTTAGTTCAAAACTACCTAGGTTTGCTTATGTTTGGGCTGTTTTTCTTTGTGATTCTGAACATGGAGTGGTGGATTCTGCCTCTTTGAAGCAAGGACTGATCTCACTGAAAATGAAGTGGGGGGTGCATGTGGAGCCACTGGTTGCAAGCTTCCAGAGCTGCAAACTGAAAAGTGGAAGATTTTCTTCTCTGAAGTAACTTAACATTAGTGGAGGGCGGGGCAGCAAATTACACTGGGAGATAGAAAAATGTGAGAATGGCCATTCTGCCTCTGACAGTGCTTATAGTAAATGTTCAGAGGAATTTGGAGATGTTTTCAAGAACATTCTCCCAGTGTCCATCAATTTGTGCTATCCCAGGTGAAGAGTGATTGATTGTTTTTACACGTATATCTGTGAATTTCACTGTCCTACAGCTGTTTACTTTTCTTTCACCCCGTACAAGCTTTCAGCTTTCACAGTATCCTGTGGAAAGCAATTTAAGTGCACGTTCTGCAACAGCCTTCTGCTTTGGCTTGTTCCTGGACCACCCATCTGCCATTTGCTAGGTCCAGTTGATTCTTTCCATCCCTAGATAATTTTAGGAAGAGATAATTTTGGGAAGTCAAGCTCAATGTGAGGCAAAGTTATCATGCTTATAGGGGAAAAAAAAAAAGCCTTACAACATAAAAAGCATGTTTAAAAGCTTCTTTTCAAAAATTGATGAATTATGGTAAAGTACAAATACATGTGTATCTTGGCTTACTGTCAGGATTGCCCATCCAGTGCTAGAGTCACTAAAGCAAAGTGCTTGCTATTTATTTTCAATACTTCTGTGCATTTTCTAAAATAGGTGAACTGTCAAATCTTTTTAATCTAATGTAGCTGTATTTTTCAGCAATCCATTGTTTTCTGATTTGATTTTAATTAATGGAGGACTTTTTATTATTACTATTACTCAAAAGTTAATCTTATTACCTTAGTGTCCTATTACCTATAAAAATGTTATATATATGATGTTTATTTTCAAGACCTGCTTAGATCACTGGCCTTGCTGTATGCTTATGACATTTCTCGCAGGATGAGAACTTAATTTCTTATGTCAACAAACAACATCTATTATTTCAATTATATGGTTATTTCATGTGGTACTCTTACACTTATAAGTACACGAAGTCCTCCAAAAACAAAAACCCCAGCAAAACCCTTTCTCTAATAATGAAGTTCATAACTGAGACATTTTATTAGATTGTTTTGTTGATTTCTTTCTCCTGATAGAGACCTTCCATGGGATTGTCTGATCTATAAATTAATTTTTAAGCTAGAAATATTCTTAAGTAGCCCATTTGATTTGGAAGGACCCACACTATAATAGATACATTCCCAATCTTTATTTCAGATTCTTTTCTGAAAAAAAATACAAAACCAAAATCAAACCAACATATTTCACTGCTTTGAGTTGTGAAGAATTAATTTTTGCCATTTTAGAATAAATTTCAAAAAGAGTATACTTGAGAGAAGTCAAATTTGAAGTATATGCCTTGTAGATTGGAATAAAATGTGTTTATAAATTCCCATTATCCTAAGAAGGTTCATAGATTTATAATTTTTGTCTGTTCTCTCTAAATGAGGTAGCTTTGTAACTTATATTTTAGCTTTCTTTAATAGGGTAACAGGGATTGGAATTTGGTTTTTAAAGGTTTCTCTGTCTTTGTTATGTTATTTGCAAAGCAGTTGTTGTGATTCTTACTCCAAAATGGAAACGTCAGTGCTCTGCTGCTGACATATTTAATTTCTTACAATATGCTGTGGAAATTGTGTTACTAGATAAGAATAATATTGCTTAAGATGTCTTGGGAATTTCTCGTAATTCAGTGTGTCATAGTAAGGGCTAGTAACAGATGACCCTGCCAAGTGATACGTGGAAGAGGCACAATGTGTAGATGCCTCAGGGATAAGTATCTTCCCCTTGGGAGATAGCAAAGAGAACAAACACTTTAAATTCTATCAAAAGTATTTTCCAGGGTATGCCAAATAATTATATCTGGACAGATATTATTTTTGCAAGATTCTTACGGTTCCTTTTGAAACCTCTCTATCATGAGACTGTTTGGGACTTCTAAAGTATTGGTGGCACTGTCTTGCTCAGGACTAGTCACTGCACATGCTGTAGATTCCAAGAGTTTATCTGATGGTCTCTCCTCTGGAATTTAACTTCTACGAATATTGGTAATTCCTTGACCCTTTCTGTAGTCACTTTTGTCTTGTTCTGTAAGCAGAATAGTTGAAACCTAAGGAGCTACTTGAGAGTAAAGTGATACTCAGCATGAATAAAGACACAAATAGAATTTCAGAACCCATTGAATAAAAGATGAAAATATTTTGAAAATTTGGGGTGTGAGGCTATAAATTTAAATAAGGAATTGTACATGATGTGAATATATCAGTTTGAACTTATATATATCATATATATATATGTGATATATATATCAGTTTGAACTTACTTGGCAGGTGAATAATTAACATGGTTATGAGGATTATGATTATTGGGAGGGTTGTTCAGGAAATAGGCATTTCAAATCACAACAGAAAGATCTTAAAGAGATATGCAAATTAGCTAAAAACTAAATCCTGCATCATGACAATTTGTAATTACCCTTTACATTAACACAGTAGTAGGAAAAGAGAACAAAAATATTTCTAGTAAAGACTTTCATGCATGCCTGCCTTAAATATTTTAGAGATGCATATCTGCATGTTATTTAAACACTAAACAACAATTATCTATAATCTCTTTTATCCTACTGTGATTTCTTATACTGTGGATATTGTTGGGTTTGTAAATTTTAATGATCAAAAAGAGGTGATTTATGTATTTGTAGAATATCCAGTTAAGAAGATTTCTCTGTTGTTTTGAAATAAAATGCCCACTATCCATATGTTCTTAACTGTACTCTGAAAAATGTTTGTCTCGTATTTAGCACTTGAACACAACAATAAGTAACCTGGATAGGGATTTCTCAAAGGAAAACTGAAGGGTCAGGAACAGAGTTCCCTGTGAGAATTAACCTTTATTCACAAGATGAGAATGTGTTGACACTTGAGGAAACAATTCAGTGATTCTTGAAATGTATTTCCATTAATCTCTGACCTAGACTGGATGAGTAGAGTAAACCAGTGTTGATTTTACTGAAAACTTATGTTTTCAGCATTCCCTTACAAACACAAAATTTACCAAATGGTGACTGTTAGTTGATAGAGTTTCCAGTTAGTCTGTTTTTTCTTGTTTTTCATTACGCTAATTTAGAAACGTTTTTCTTAAAAGATGTCAATTATCTCTCCATTTAGGAACTTATATTTATAATTATATACCCATTAGAACTGTAGTGTTAAAATGCAGAAAACCATTTCAGACAAGTCTCCCTCCTATATGCAGGCATAGTGAACACAGAAATATTTTTTTCATTTATGTGAGCATCAGTGACTACATTTAGTATGTCACTTCCTTGTTGCTTAGTCCCAGTCACCTTTCTCTTAGTTCTAGATGGAGCATCCCCTCTTACCACCAGAAAGCCAAGGCAGCAAAATGAAATGAACCAACAGCAAAAAAAAGAATTGGGGTAATTGTCCATTAAACAGCCTACCCAGGATTGTGTGTCTCTAGAACCATGTAAATCAAGCTCAGACATTTTCTAACAGGCATGCTCCTCTTCAAACATTTTCAGGTGCTTTGGGTAAGTCCCGTGTTCCTGTGGGACATCAGCTTCCACTTGCTCTGTGGCCTCCTGGACCATGAATTTTAATTTTCTTGCCCGGAATTCAGTCTGCATGTATACCTGCCTGTACTAGCCACCTGCAAGGAAGCAAGGGGGCACTGGGACTGTTTGCTGAGATGATCTGTTTGCTGGTAGTTGGCTGTGTCAAGAGAAATGTATGCTCTTTGTTTCTACTTGCTCTGGAAAATTTCTAAGAGCTTTGGCTACATTTTGTCACCTGAGGAGGCGACAGGCCATGGGGGATTTTTCCTGGAAATGGCTAGATGTCAGATTTGGTTCTTTTCTATCCTCCAGGCTCCTTAACTAAGTAGTCACAGCCCAGCAGCTGATGCTGCTGCAATTCCTACTGCCTGTGCTTCCATTGGAAGGCAAAATGAGCCAGGCTGTAGCACATTGTATATTTCAGTCTACCCTTTATGCTTCTCTGAAAAAGATGCATGTATAAGAGGAGAAATACTAGCTTTTAACACTTGATATTTCAGTGAAATTTTACTTATAATTTCTTGAAACATAGGAAAGACACTTTGCTAGCATGAAAAGCTATATACCTGCTGAATAGTAGAGGTTTGCCAAGAAATGGAGGAGGCAAAAGTTGCAAAAAATATTTACAAGAAGCAAAGCTGTTAGAATATGATGGACTGGGGAGATCTGGGCAGAATATTTTTCCGCTAAAATAACTATCTAGAAGTGTCAATTTTATGACTTTCTAAATAGCAGAGGTATATAAACACTCATCTTCCCAGTCTGAGTAAGGTTTGTATTGGTATGTCAGTGTTTTATGTAGCATTATGTTGTGTAGAATTATTTGTTGAAACATATATTTAAACTTGGTATTGTCATGGGACTAAAAAAGCCTAAACAGATGTTAACTAAATTACAGAGATAGAAAATGAGGGAAGCTTTTTGTTACTAATCAAACATAATGGTGCTTCTAAATTAATTTTAATTGTTTTCATTTTGCCAGAAGTTTCAGCATTTAAATCTTCTGTTCTAAACCAAAAAAAGAAGTTTTCCCGAGTCATTTGTGCTGTATCCCAGAGAGCGTACAGGTGTTGCTGACACTTCTACATAAGAGCTGAGCTGCATCGAAGCAGTTGCCATGAACATGCTCTCTTTCTTTTCATCTAATTTTTATTTGCAATGATAAAGTATTGTCTCTGTTCTTTAGGTCCTTTGAGATGTAAAAGGAATAAAATTTACCTGCCCCTACCCAGAAAGTGCCATCAGCCTTCTGCATGTGAAAATTCCAGGCCCAACAGACTGCATCACTAGAAATTTGACTTGTGGCTGGTGACCTGGCTTAAGAATTGTAGAGAATTTCTTTGGTTTCTTTTCTGGTTTTATATTGCTGTTATTAAGGGCATTTGAATAAATTATATAAATGTGCATGAACCACTAAGACAATGATCCGGTTTGGCCAAATTTAGAAATATATCCTCTGAGAAGAAGGCAGGTCACCACCCCTCCCCCACCAGGTCCGGGGAAAATAAATTTTCCTCGAAGGAAAGTGAAGGAGATAAAACTATTTATTTAACAAACACACATGGGAAAAGGAAAGTAATGCTGAATAATAAAGTCTCTCACTGTGGAGAAAAAACCTGGGAAAGTGTCAGAGTCCTCCCTTTGGTCTCCTCAGAGCTGGGGCTTGGCCCAGGGCCAGGCCCTCTGTGCTCAGTGGAAAGTCCTCCTGATGTGCTCTGATATTGAAGCAGTCCAGTAGAAAAGGGAGAACATCCGAAATTCCAGGGAAGGGAAAAAATTCAACTCTCAGTCTCTCTCTGGAGAAAAAGAAGCTGAAACTGGCCAGAAACTGACTGGGCAGCAGCAAGCTGGGGGCTTCCTCACTCCCCTGCCACAGCTGGGAAAAAAAAATTGCTATCTCTGTGTGATCTTGAACAAGCTGCAAACTGCTTTGAAAAAGTTTTGCTCAGTTTTTCCTTCCCCCTCTCAGGCTCAGTTTAAAGGCATAGAAAGGCACAAAAATTAATTTCTGGGCATAGGGCAGCGATATGGGATACACATCATAAAGTCATCCCAAGACAGACAAGAAGACAAAAATATTCTAAGTACAATTTGGAATCTGTTTCCTAATCTATTCACCAAGACTCCAAACCCATCCAGTAAGTCAGCAATGGCTTGGAATTTGATCTGTGACCATCTGGTTTGTTGTTTAGCAAAGAGGAAGTATAATAAAGGGCCAGGGATCTGGGATACAGCAGTTTATTTTAACATACTAGTACTGGTTGTGATAGCATTGTAACAAAGACAGGTAACAGAACTTCTTCCCTGCTTTCAAATTATGTAGTAAATGTGTGTCCTATTCCAGGTGGTCACAATGTAATGTAGGAGAAGCCTGAAGAATTAATTTCAACCAAACATTTTGACACTTCTTGCACTTCTGAACTTGGTGATATAAATACAATTAATTCTGATTAGCAGATCATCAGATCCAGCCAGGAGGTCCTTGTAACCCTTGTTTCCATCTTATGTAAAGCTCAATTTTATATAAATAATATATATTTTTTAAATTACTTAACTCTAAAAAGTCTATTTGTATTGAGAAATCATAATAAGAAAATAATTTCAAAAATTAAATACTGAGGTACATGAAAAATGCTTATTACTGTTAGGAAACACATTTCCAAGTATTTGGTGAGGCAAAACTGATGAGGAGTGATCTCATAAAAAATAGCATCTGAAAATCCATATTGCATACCTGTCTGATTGTGAGAAGAGTGATTATCTTAATATTCATTGAAAAACAGAGTTAGTGTTAAAGTTGCTTAAAGTTGCTATTAATATATTCTAGAAGAGCAGCATATATATATGAGGCTTGCTTTATAGACACACCTTCTGAACTTTCAAGATAGCTGTGTGTGTACACATACGTGCACAGCTACCCACTCACCCATATTGGTGGGCAAGATTAATAGGCCTATTGTCTGCCTTTGCACCATTAGGGAACAATCAAGGCATCCCTTTACAAATTATGTGGCACAAATTGACATTGGTAGTAATTGCATCAATCAGTGCTACAGAAGGCATCTAACAAAAGAAAGAGAGACACATTTTGTTCCGATTATTAAATGGATTGAAAAGGTTAATAATAAGCCTTGAGCCAGAAAACGTTCTAGACTGATTTCCCCCCACCTCGGTTATATAATACAATATTTCAAAGTACATTTGTCTCCAGAAAAGCAATTATCTCAAAAAAATACTTCCTCTTTTCTCTTCAATGTCAGTTCTGTGTGATTAAAGCAATTTTCCTGTAATGCAGTACTATTTGTAGAGGAAGCTAATTAGTTAACTTGTGGATTCTATTATCCATAATCAGATAGTTTACTAAGCTGCAATTAGTTGCACCTTTCAAGACCCACTGAAAGTAACACAGTTGCTTAACTGCTTGGGAGAGCCTGAGGTTACAGGAAGTTAAGTGAAGTGACATAATTTGCCTTTGTAAAACATTTTATGTTGATTACTCATATAAAAGGAGTGAATTTTCAAGGCCAACACTTGAGAGTCAAACAAAGATTTCTGCTTGTAATGTTGTACATCTAATTTCCAAATTATAGGAACTAAGCATAGAAATTCTATTTATGTTACCACATAGTCATTTTTTTCTGGGCACAGTCACACTTTATCACTGTGAAGAGCTCCAGGACATGGTATATCTGAGGTTTTGGTTTGGAGTGGGATGAATTACATGCTGAAAGATCCTGAGAACTACTCAGTTGCAAAAACTCAGTCATCTAATAGCACATCTAAGGTACTCCTCCTGGCTTACAGCTGCTACCCTTGGGCATGTGAAATGGCAATAGATATCTACATTCAGGCAACTGTGTCCCACCCCCTGCTTCCCCTTGGCTGAAACAGGAACAAGGGATAACTATCTCAGCTTGTTGATGCCTGTGTTTGGTCAGATGACCCCTACACTGAAAGTCCTAGGAACAGAATTCGTAGGGCTTTAGAATCATCTATTTCTTAGAAATTCAGTAAATCATTAATAACACTTATTTTCTCAACTTTGAAAGCTGTAATTTAGTATAATAAGCAAAGTAAGTATATTTAGCTTCCCACTATTATTTAATAGTCAAAACAATCAGTGTATAGGCATGATTGTCATAGGGCTGGGTGTTTGACATTTGAAGAAACAGACTGTTTTATTACCTCTGCTTTGGAAGGAGGTTTTCCCCAAATTAGGCAGTTTGATTTAACTGGACTTTAGAAGTATGCAAATACTTAATATTGTCTTTTTACATTTTTTGCTGTCTGTTCTGATAAGAATGTCAATACTGAATTCTTGGCAGCAGCTTCTGAATTGTACATTTTTCTTACCAGGTTCCAGAGAGAGAGAACAAGAGTATGCAAGGCTAGGTTTTGTTTTGGTATATGTTTTGGTAACGAACCTAATTTTCAAGATTTCTAGAAAACTCAGCAAAATTCTTTTGCTACATTGAGGCTTTGCAATAGGATGGCTGTGTGTCTTAATTTTGTCTCTGAGGTGGGAGGCTGCCTGAAAACCATTACCGTAGTGTGCTTCAACACAGATTTTAGGTTTAATAACTACTATCTCAGAAAATCCAAGTGAGCAATTTCTGAGCCACCATCTTCCACAGTTTTAGCTGGAGAAGGTAAAGTGCTGTCTTTTTCTTAGATTCTAGTGGAATCAAAATTAACTTACATTTTTTGTAAAAGCAATGGTTGTATAATAAATTTCACACTTTGGAAAGTCTTACAGTATGTAATTTAGACTGAGTACAATGATTTGATGCTTTTTCATAGACCTGTGTTGAAGCCTGCACCCATTTCGCTTTGTACCACAGGTCTAAACAGATTTTTAGATTTGCTAGAGCTATTGGTCAATTTTTAAAAATACATAATTAATTTTCTAGCAGTTATGATTTTACCTTTCAGTTCTGATCATCTACCTACTGTAATTGCAGACTTTTTCAGAACAAAGTCATCTCATATTATTGGTAGATTTTGCTGTTAAGGAGGACACAGAATTTCATTCCAGAGAGACAACTCTCCAAGGTTTAAGTTTGTATCTTACTAGTTATTTCCTATGGAGAGAAGAGTTCTGAAAGCTTCTGTGTAAAATTCCAGTTTCAAAATACAGGACAGGTAAATTTATGTTGGATAAAGCTGTAAGACACCTAAATATTTTTAGTTTGGTCAGTGTTCTTGTTCCAGCTTATTTGACAAACAGAATATTCCACTTTAAGTGGCTCAGAACTGGCTTGAGCATTTTCTATTGAGATTGAGAATTTGGACTTTTGTTTTCTGGAGGTGTCACTTGAATAGATGAGTGTCTATATATAGGAATAAAAAATTTTTTTTGACTTGTTATTTTATTTCTCAGAAAACAGAAATCCACCAATTCTAATTATATGCCCAAAACAAACAAAGCTGTTATTGTTGTTATTTTTCTGCACATCACTATGGTGTGTCATAGCCTGTGGATAATTAGGTAAAGCAAACCTTCTCATGAAGAGGAGGTTATGTTGACTTCTCATTTGGCAGTGTGATGCAGTGTTAGTTGTTTGACTGTTACCACGAAAGGGAAAACATTTTTTAGAAGTAATCATACTGAATGTATAGATGTCCTGATTATATAAATATTACTGCAGATTTTAACAGTATCCCTTAAACTGTCATCTGAGATGTTATGCTGCAGAAATGTTTTCACACTCTACTTATGTACTGATTTTTCTTTATTCCCAGGTCCAGTCTGTGTACGACATCACCCAGTATGAGAATATTTTTCTTTTGTGCATGATTCTGGAACAACTTCTTCAAAATGAGACACAAGAAAGTAACATTTCAAGCTCAAACTATGGAGGAGAAGAAAAAATCAAATTTCTGAAGAACCTTGATCAAATTATTCTCCATCTCTCAGATGAATTCCCTTTGTTTTCTTTATATTTATGGAGAGTGAGTGTTCTTTTGAACTCAGGTCAAATGCAAATTGATTAAAACAAGCAGCCTACTTTTTAACTGTGCATTTGTTGTGGGATTGCACTGGAAAGTTTTCGAGCCAGACAGGGAAATTATCCTTATTGGAAAACATTTACATTAAACTACTATTCTATACAGCAGTTTCAGAGATAATGCAATTATTTCCAATTTTGAATGTAGAAGAAATGTAATAATCCAGGTGCCATTTTGAATAAATGCTGTTTCTTATAATGGAAAACTGTGTGTTGGTGTTTGTGCACACAGTGAAAATGGAACAAAGAAAGTTGTTTCAAGTGCTGTTTAAAATAAACACTATGAATTTTAAAGTAGAGTCATAATATGTGCCTAGAGCTTCCAAGTTAGGAGACTAATGCCTGTCCTTTAAGAGTTGTAAGCTTCTGTATGATTTAGAGACAGTATCTGGTTGGCTGAAATAGAAACGTTTATTTTAAACTTGGTAACTTACCAGTACAAATTCTTATAGGACCGACTTTGTTACTGATAATCAAATGAGTCATTACTTGAGCAAAATAAAATCTGGTGCTCAGTTTCACAACTTTCTTCCATTCATTCTATACTGCTTGGGTTTACTTGTGTATGCACAAGTTTAGGCACAATAGGCCTAATTCACTCTGAGTAATGATTTCAGAGATCTAATCTGAAGAAGTGTAGCTCATCTAATGGTTACTTTAAAACTTTCTGCTAAAAACTAATGAATATTGATAAAATCCCCTTTGGTACATTTCCATATTATCTGATTTTTTTTTTCTGTGTGATGGTATTATATTCATAGTAATAATTAAAGTAACATATTTTAACAGAAATTATCTTAAATAGTCTTTTAAGGGTGAGTTCAACAACACCTTAACTGAACCAGAGTCTTTGATAAATCTAAAGGGTAACTATTATGATGAATGGCATTTTTTTCTATTAGATAAACAACATTTTAGGTTCATTAGGCCTCCTAGAAGTGTATACTCACAATAAATACAAAGTATTTTGATTATTAGTCCTTGTCCTTCCACTTGAACTTGTTTCATCAGATCAATTTTTATATCAGGAAAATTCTCTGAAACACCACTATCTTGTTAATTTGAATTTTAATTTATTTCATAATAAACCTTTGCTTTATGTATATGTAAATACATTGATATTTAGAAAGCAGGTTGCTTTGATGGTGACTTGGCTCCCCAGAGAGCATTCCTTAGTTAAGACACCAGCCCGTTTTTTTTTCTGAAACTTCATGTTTGATATGTCACATGGTAACGTTTGTTTAGTGCTTTCTTCTAGCTAACTTTGTTCCAACAGAAACATTTGATTTGCAAAACAAGCATTCCTGAATAGTCACATGAGAAAATCAGATAAGTTTAGCCAAGCTAAAGAAAATAAATCAATGTATAAGTTTGGTAGCCACTCAGAAACTACTGTGCCCTTTTTGTTGCTGCTTTACTTGTTTGTTTGTTGTTTGTTTGTTTAGTCTGGTGGAGGATCAGTTCTTCCTTCTCCCTCCACAGTGCTGAAAGCATGATTACAAAAACAGCAAGGAAAGGAATGAACTATTATCTAATTGATATAATAATTCTCATTTTAATTTTTTTGAAAAGAGCTTCATTCAAAAGTAGTATGTAAGTAAAAGACACAAAACTCAGAAGGATAATAGCATCTATATAATAGCAAAATGTGTGCTGTTTCAAGACTGTTGTTCAAAAGAAAAGTTTCCACCCTAGATTGAACACCATATTTGCTCATCAGTTGGCAAAAAGTATTTTTGTTGTTAGTAAGCAACTTAGGTAAAAAGGGACACATATTTTCCTCTTTGCAGATTGTAGCACTTTCTCACCAGCAAGCTCTCTAGGCCACTGGAAAAGCAATGGATGTATTTTGGGAAATATATTCATCCTTGGTAAGTTTTGAAGTAACTGCTCACTTGAGACATGATTTTTGAAATTTTTTTTTCACAGCATACAGAAAGATAAGGGTTTGTATCCAGAGATGGCACAACTACATGGCGCTTATGCTCTGACAGGGATTTGGAACAGTTGTGCAGCTTTGGAAGTGTTGAGGCAGAGTGAGAGTTCCCCTTACAATGCCATTGTAGCAATCTAGACACACACTTGCCTCTCTGCAAAAGTGCTGTTAACTGGTCACCTGGGCTCTCTTTATCTCCTTAATGCAGAATTAAATAGGGCAGTGAACCATATTAATGAACACCTCAGCTTTGGTGGGGGCAATAACCCCTGCAATCAGAATACTTACTAGATTGTTGTCTCTTGTTTCTTGGAGATTTTTCACTAAGAGGGGACTTACCTCAAGACAAAAATGCCAAAGGTAGACTTGTACATTTAGATGTCTCCATGTGGTTGGGATATCTAATCTATGAAACACTTGAAAAGTAACCCAGTGTTTTGGTCTGGGTATCTAGCTGCTGCCCCAAAGGACTGCAGATCTTCTTTAAGTCCTGTGTCACATTTTCTCTCTTCATGTAGATGCCTCTGATATCCTGGAGCATCTTTAGTGGCACTGTCACTTAAATGTGTCTGCTTAGGCAACTGAATTGTGGTGATAGCAGAAGCTTAGATATGTACCTCACCACCACAAACATGCATTTAGGTCTCTTAATCTGAAAACTAAACCCCACATTTGTGATACCTTATATGTTTTAGAGTAGGAAATTAAAATAAGTTTAAATCCCTGCTCTTCAGACAATTTCTGCTCTTATCCAATGACTGTTAGATGTAACTTGAGTAAACGCCACTGTCTTTAGTTTTGAAATTAACAGGATGACTGAGACAGTCCCTGGAGAATTTACAACTAGGTTACAAGAAACCTGCCTGCATCTTGGACTTAAACTAAGTCTTCAGGTACTTACTAAGTAGGTATGACCATGTCCAAGTTTTACTTGTGTGGCCTCCAGAGAGGAATACCAAATCCAGAAAAAGTACCTGTGCTCTTTGCTGAGTGTAGACTATTGGATGTCTCAAAAGAACAATCTCAAGGTCCGATGTGCTGAGCATAACATCTCATACACTTAAATAGGAAACACTGAAAATAGTTTGGTCAGACTTGTCATTGCTGTCTGGAGTATTTTACCTGAGTTACCCTTACAGTTTTAAAATGAACAATCCAATGATATTTCTTTTTTCTTGCACATCTCTTTTTTTGTAAACACATGTACTTTAGATGTTGGCAAAATGTTAATGTTTTGCAAATGCAAATTGTTCAGCCTTATAAATACAGATATATATATAAGCGCACACACACAGTTAAATTACATATTTATATGGTTGAATTAGCAATGCTTATTTATTAGTAGCCTAATAGCAGTTTATTATTTTATAATTTGCTATTCTGCCACATTCTTAGCTTTCTGGGTGACTGACTTTCATGCCTGTCTCTATCTGTTTTAAAAGAATTTTGTGGTAGAGTGTCTCTTTTTATGAAAATAGAAAAATTATGAGACAAAGAAAATAAATTTTTATTCTAGTGCTGCTCCATTGACTGTTCTATTCCCTAAAGTTTTGCATGCCTACTAATGACAGCAGTGGGTGGGATTTTGAAGTGAACTGTCTCAGGATGTTTTTGTAAACTTAATTTGCAATCTTTTCATAATCTGTAAGTTATTGATTTTACAAGTTATTGCTTATATATGTTAGTAACAGTGAAAATTAAGTTGTACCTTATTTTAATCCTATAATAATTTGGGGTTTTTTTCATTCAGTTATCTATGCATTAGTATCTGATACAGTTTGTAGTTTACTGTGGTGCAATGTTTAGTTGATGTTCACAGGATCATAGGAAAATTCGGGTTGGAGGGGACCTCAAGGTGTCTAGTCCAACCTCCTGCTTCAATCAACATTAGCTGTGGGATCAAATCCATGTTGGTTGAATCAATATTGTCTGTTGCTATTCAGTCAGGTATTGAAAACTCTCGAGGATGGAAACTGGATAGCTGCTCTTTTGCTTGACTGTCTTCATGGTGAAAAAAATGTTTTCTTGTATGCAGTCTGAACTTCTATACAGTTACTTCATTTATGACCAGCGTCTTAAGTCTTTTCACCACCCAGAGCCTGGATCTGTCCCCTTGATACCCTTCCCATAGGCACTGGAGGCTGCTGTTAGATCCCCTTGCAACCATCTCTTTCCCAGGCTGATCAGGCCCAGCTCCCTTAACCCCCCTGGTGGCACAGATGCTGGAGCCCCAGGCATTTCTATAGCCCTGTGCTGAATACACTTCGGTTTAGTTTATCAGCATCTTTTTACTGGGGGCCCAAAATGGGCAGTAGTATAGCTGCAGATTAATGAGTGCTGATTAGAGGAAGGTGATCCCTTCCCTTAAACTGTGCTCCTGCTGACACAGCCTGGGATGCCCTTGGCCCTCATCACTGCCATGGCCACTGCAGACTCACAGTTAGCTCACTGCCCACCATGGCCCCTGAGGGCTTTGCCTGCAGAACTGCTCTCCAGCCAGGCACTCCCAACCTGTATCACTGCAAAGGAGACTTCCTTCCCAGGCTGGACACTTTGCACTGATCCTCCCTGAAGTGCCAGTCTCAGTGATCAGCTTGAGAGAGAAGTAGTTAGGAACTACAGTCAGATAAAATCAGAGGACTACATTAATATTAGCATCTTACTCTATTTCAGTTAAGTAATGAAAAGAAGGGCAAGTTTTAAAGTATTCTTAATTATTCATAATGCTAAGCACAAATACAGGAAAAGCAAAGGATGTTTGTTTTTCCCTGAGCAGCTGTCCACATAAGTATGTTTCACTTTAACTCAAAGACGTTTTATTGCTTTTTTGTTTCTATAGCTTTATACTTGTAGCTTTCCCGGATTGTGCTTTTCTGTCTCTCACATGCTAGTAAGGGTATTTTTCTGTTCTGCAGTTCTTAATTGCCTTGATTTGAGACAATTTCTGCAGCTTCAACCAGATGGTCTGCTTCACTTAGGCCTTTATTAAATCATCTCCCCCTTACATAAATTGTTTCACCCTCTTTATCTTTTAGTTTTTTCTTTTTTGCATATAAGTAAATTCACTTAGTCTGCACCTGCTTCTTTAATTGAACAAACAAAGTTAGTTTAAAGTCCTGCTTTAATTAAGCCATTCTTTCAGTATGGTTTCTTCTAAACTTGCTGATTTCAAATTCAGCTTGAATTCTTAGGTGTTATGCCCACCCTTAAAATAGTTACACTGAAGAGAGGCTCATCCTTGAGAGGAGAACTGTTTGCATATCACTTTCTTACCAGGCTTGAGTTCATGTTTGAGACAATCGCTCAAATTACACTTGAGGAAACAGTCTCTGCAAACCAGTAACATCCCCCAGTGAATAGAAATAGTTCCAAGACAAGATCTTTTGATTGGTGGTGTTTAAAAGGGCAGTCTTTTTCTTTGCTTTTTCTCATAAATGCCAGTGATTCATGTGACTTAGGCCAATTCTGGCACCTTACAGAATTCAGCTCTTCAGTACATGCAGCGTAAAAAGCAGCACACATGCATTTGTTAACAATTTCTCTGGCACATACAGGAGAAACTGTACACTGCAGATTTTAGCAATGATGCTGGTTACTCCTCGAAGATGTCTCAGTGATTTCTTGCTTTCTTCTGTCAGCTGCTGTTTCTGGTTTTCTTCTGTCAAAGCACAGGAGGTTTTTTGCAGTTATAATTACTGACTTTAGTTATATTCTTTGAAGACTTTCTTTCCAGCTTGTGGAGACTGAAATTCGTTTCTGTCCTCCAGAGCAGTTGACTTCCTCTGACCACAGCATGACAACACCTATGGATTTCATAAGTATGCTCTCTGATGTATTCAGCTGAGTTTGTACAGTCAGAGGAATATTATGAAGTAAAATCTCTGGAGAAAACAACAGAAATTTCAACTCCTGTAAATTACTATTGTGTACTGAAAGAAGATAAAACAGATAAAACACTGAAAGCAAAGGTACTATTACAAGGGAAGCACAGAGCCTAATCTGTTTTCTTGTAACATAAGTGAGCTCTATTGCTTTAGTGAGGCATTTGCTTTATGTTTCTGCTGAATGCAAGAAAAAATTGTGTCAGCCTAATTTTTTGTTATCTTTTTGACATAAAGAATTAACAAGAAGGTTTTACAACCAAAGAAGGCTGTGAACACACTTATATACTACACTTTTTGTTATCGGATGAAGATACCAGGTCATTTCTGACCTTCACAGCTCTTCATTCTGTCTTCCTCTGGAAAGTTGTTACTTTTGGCTATTGTGTATTCTGAGCTTTGTCTTTTGAACCAGAGATTAGGAAATAGATCTTGATCCAGAAAAAGAAAGAATGAAAGATTAATCTTGTAGCTTGCTATTTTTCTTAGTGACTGACTCCTTTAAGCTGTTTTTCTTTTGGGGGGATGGTATGGTGGAAAGAAGAGGGCGAACTGTCCTCAGGGGAAGTCTCAATATCTGTTTTCAGGACTTTTACAGGATATCAAGATACCTCACCGGAACCTCAGTGGTACTCCTTATTCATGTGGTAATGAGTCCTACGAAGATCAAGGTTCTTCAGGCCTTGAAGACAACCGAGTGTTTTTCAGCTAATCTTTCAATTTATCTTAGTAGCCATCCATAAAAATTATTCTAAGGGCTGAGATAATTCCACATTAACTTTACTCTGAGGCTGTCTTGTCTTCACAATACAAGGGAAAAGAGACAGATGAGAAAAAGAAACAAAAAGATAAAACCTGATGAGACCTCCCAGAAAGTGCAAACTCCAGGGAAATTTTCTAAAATCCTTCAGCAGTGTTTCAAAAAAAAAGGGTCAGCAAGAACATCCTTCTAAGCAGCAGGAACAAATCATGGCTTTCAGGGTCCTTGCCATTAGGCTGGAGTGAGGACAGGCAATAAGAAAAACGTTCACTCTTGCTCGTGCAGTGTCCTCAGCACTGTGCACTTCAGGGATCCACAGCATTACTGGTTTGGATCACCAGGGCAGGCACCTGGACACTTGGCAGGTAATTCACTACAGGTCTGCTTTATAAAACTAAGCATAGTCTGCTTCCTAAATAAAGAGTCAGTTGCAGATTTTCATGTGTGTTTTGTCAAAAAATATAGTAAAGGAACCCCTCATAACTAGGCAAGGTAGATTGCTACTGTCCCATTTGATATTATTTTTTTCTGTTAGGTATCACTTTTTAAGGCAAACAAGCTAACTATTTCAAAGGAGACTTTGTTTTTCTCTTTTTTATATAAAATGCTGATTTGAGTAGACAGAATTTATAAGAAACTATGTAACACTTTAAATGTTGGGTTACTACCCTTAGAATGTAATAGATTTTTGTAGGTTTTTAGTGCAGCAATTTGTTCTACTATTCAGAAAACAGATTGTACTATTTGAGCTGTCAAAAGTCTACTCATATATTAAAAGCTAATAGAAGCACAAAGGAAGCCTGTTCCACATGGATACTACTACAAATTCCTTGTTGCACTAAGGTATGGTTGCAAACACCTCTGTGTGACATTAATGTATACTCTTGAGCAGCATACTCAACTCCACTTTTTTCCTCCTAATGATTATATAAACCAAAACTGACATCCCAAACTGTAAGAAGTAAATAGACTAGAACTCTAGGATTGTGTTTGGCATTTCTAGTTTTTTGTTCCGAATGAGAAAGAAAATCTGCTTAACATTATTTATGCTGCAGAATTAAAACCATTTAAGGCAGTAAGTGAAACAAATAAGTTAAAGAAGTATGTGTCATTCATGTATCTCACCGGAAAAAACTTTCTGTTTTTTTCCGCTCATTAGTTTCTAGTAAAGTTGAAAAAGGTACTGGAGGCAGGTTGCACTCAAATCATTTCACTGCTAAGTTAATGATCCTGTTCCTCACAAAGTTCCCTTATGGCTATTTTGAAATAAACTAAGGGTTTTCATTTTTACCAAGGGAAAATGCTGATGGCTGAAAGGCTTTGTTGTGCTCTGTGACTAGACTGCACACCAATACCATATCTACCCTTATTAACTCCTTCCTTTGTGGCTTCAGCCTTGGTTAGGCAGCCCATACAGTGAGAGCTAACTGTACCTGTTTGACAGTTAATGAGAAGGAAGAAATTCTGAGATTGTGTGATCACCTTTAAAATGAAACAATCCCAAGGTCTTCTTACCTATTTTATTCTTGCAAGATCTTTCACCTCTATTTTGGTGGCTGCAGGCACATGGACATAACTAAGGGTTAGATTCTACATTCTTTACTCAGGGTTACTTAGAGTGGGTTTTTTGTTCCTGTTCCTGGTTTATTAATTTTAGCTTCAAGAAGCACTCATGATGCAGGAATTAATAAAAAAGCAGAAGCATGAGTCCTAAGCTCCCATAGCACTCTTGTCCCAAAAAGCAGAAAAGACAAAAACCTTATAAATTACACTGATGAAGAAGCCTGTGTAGTTTTTAGAGGGTTTTTAATGTATTTCTTCTGGATGGATTATTTACAAAAACATTTTGAAGAAAAGGGCTTATCATAACCAAACGATCAAATCCACTTTCAAGCTCAGTGACTGAATTCACATCAGCAGCACTTTAAAGGAAGATGAGAAATTATAAGCAAAAAAATATCTTACTAATTTACAGACTGATAAATATCTGAACATTTTACATGTTGTCTTGGTAATGTGCTACAAAGTGTTGATAAACAGGAATACATCCATTTTATATTCCATGTCCCTGTCAGATCTTATATTCTTCACTTGCTTTCATTTAACTCTCTAGGCTCTCCCCTATGATTCAGTCTTCCAGGCAGCATTATTTGTGTTGATATCCTGAGCAGATTTGATAACTTTCTGATAACATTATTCTGCTTGGAGAGTAGTAATTCTAGCTGAGATTGTACTTGGTCTGCTTTGTATAATTGAAGTCTTCCTTGAGCACGTTGTAGCTGCTTGTACAAGAACACCGTACATTGTGCTGGGTATCTTAGACACTTAAGTCCACTACTGGACAGGTTTGTGCAGTAAGATTTAGACATGGCTTTTTTTATATTTTTTTCAGAGAAAGAAGTGGCTAAACTCTAGCCAGATCTAACCAGTCTCTGATCACACTGATATAGGTGTTTGGTTAAGATGGCTCAGTCTGGCACAAATGTGCTCTTCGTTTCAACTGAGATGGTTTTGGTGCATGAAGAAGAGCAGTTTAGTAGGCTGTCATGATCCCTGCAGTGTAGAAGTAATTTTGGGAACTGACCTTTTCAGTCAGTTCAAGAAAAAGTAGATGTGTCTGCAACCTTACCTATTCCCGGGCTCTCCTTTCTTCTTTGTGTGCTTAACTGCTTTCTCTTTCCCCCTTCCTCTTCTTCATTTTCTTCTTGTGATAGATGCCTGTCCTGTTTGCATCACTCACCCCACGGATTTATCAAAGAATTACCTTAAGCTAATATGACCTGTAGGGCTTCTCACAAAAGGCATTTGTAGTCTCCTGGTTCAAAAGGCGGCCCCTGAACGCAGTAGTAAGGACATTTGTTTGTTCTTCTTATGTGGTGTCCAGGTGAGTCACTCATCCAAGTGTGGAAAATCAGTGATCCCTGCTCAGTCTGACATTTCAGCAATAGATGATTTAACTTCTCTGTCCTGACACTCTCTAATTCACCAGAACAGACAAAGTCCTCAGGTTTCAAAGGTCATGCAGAGATTGAAATAAGTTTTCTCACAGATGTGGCTGTTGCCAGAAATTTGTGTAGGTGTGTTAGGCTTTGCCTGATAGTAGTTATCTGTGTTTACAAATCTCATTGCAGGGTTTGTGCCCTTTGCTTTAAATGTCATCCTACTCCAAAGGAAATGTCACCAGAGGTTCTCAGCTCTGGAGAGGGTGTCAGGAAAAGTCCTAGAGGAAGCAGGGGAGCAGAGCATTAGATGGGTAACAAGCCATGGGGCCTGAACTTCCAGGAAGGAGAAAAAAGAGAAGTCAGAGTAAAAGGATTCCTGAAAAGTAGAGCTAGTGCCTTTGTGTCCAAAGTAGATGGCATAGGAGAGCTAGACCACAAATGAGCAGCTGGAGACAAGATATCATCCTGGGCTGAAATCTCTAGTACATACAAGACTATTTTCTTCCTGGAGACATTAATTTTATTTTTTTTCTGTTAACTGAATTTTCTGTGTTTTATTTATTCCTCTGATTAATTTTGCCTCTTGATTTCTGCGCCACATTTGTGATTTGCAAGTTCTCTCCTTACGCCCTACAATCAGATCACTTATGACAGTATCAACCACTGTCAGTCTTATCACTGTCCCCCGCAATTACACTCCAGGATAGCTCTCTGCAGTCAGTCACCAACATTTATCATTACTTTTTGCTAATGCTGCTTTTGTCAGTTTTCAGTTTACTCAAGTAGTAGCATGTCTGAGCCATGGGCAAACTTCCAAGAGGAAATTTAAATGACAGTCTACATAAGGTTCCCAAGGTAGAGGAGAACAAGCCAGGCTTAAAGGGGGGATCATCAAAGCTAAGGGTCCTGTTATATATTCAGATTCCATCTCCAGAACCTGTTTAAATCTTTGATAGCACCACTGATCTTACCCGTTTATCAACTCCGGTGTTTATCATCCTGAAGGAAATAGTAACTGCAAGGGGGAGCAGCTGACAGTAAAGAAATTAAGACTCAGGGGAGGGTAAATCACTAAGAAAAAGAAGAGTATCTTGGTTTGACCTTCAAAAGGACAGCTTTAGTGGGAATAGAGCCTCAAAGTATACTCTGGAAAAAAGAAACTTTTATAAAAATCTGTAACAATTCAAAAAGTTACAATGAGATACCTGTTTTTCAGTAAAGGCTGTCTCCTGAAATAGCTGCTGCTGAGTTATTACAGAAGAGAGAAGCTGAAAGTGAAGATGAATTCAGTAGTGTGCAAGAAATTAAGAAGGTAAATAAACAATAAAAAATAAAAGTAATTAGTGCAAGTAATACTGACTTCTTCAGCTTTAATGTTAGGAATTATGTTAAAATTGTGATTGTTGTGAATTTATGCTAGTGTCGATTTCTGTTCACAGCACTTTCAAGATTAACCTTTACAGTGCAGATATCATCATGAAATCAGGAGAGGCAAGTTTTCATTTACGGATGTTGAGAGTAAGGTAGATACATTAGAGTTTGTAGTCTATATTTCTTGTAATGAAACTATTGTATTTTGGACTTTTATTGGAATTATCAAGCATTCAATTTCTATTTATATCTGGTTTTACAGGATTTTTTTTCAAAACCCATTAGCTTCATAAGATTAATACATGGAAGTAAAAAGATTTTGAAAATTTTATTTTAATTTCTAGAAATTGAGGCCAGCTATATCCAGTAACAACTTTCACATATTGAAGTCTTCAGATTGCCCAAAATTTTAAGGATATTCCTCCTCTAGCACAGAAACTCTGTAAGTTACAAAGACAAAAAGTGTTAACACACAAACTTGTGAATAATTTCAAAGAAAAAAGTTAAGCCCAAGATGAATCTGGAAAGTGCTGACAAAAATTTGCTTTAGAGTTGTAATGAAATTTTGATAGTACTTGTTTTGCATGAAATATAATATCTGCAACTCTTTTCATAAAATGCATGATTTGGAGTGACACAGATTCTCTTTTTTTTTTTTTCCTATTAGAATCTTATCTTAGAATTTCACTTTTTTATTATATATTTGGTTTATTTCTGTTTTTAAATATATATGCATATATACTTATACTTTGTATATACCTTACTTGTATTTTCTTTTATTTTAGACTTGTTTCTTTTATGTGCCGTAATTTTGTAATAAATTATGCAAAAATACTAATGGCTATTGTATGCCATAGCAACTGAAACTTCTGTGATTTGAATTGTTGCTTTTTCTTTGGTTTAAATTTTATGAGCAGCTGATGCTCAGTTCTTCTTGAAATATGTTGTAATTTTGTCTTCGGTGTCTCCAGTTTGAAACTTGAGATGTTTCTGCAGTCATTGTGTCCTAAGAGAGTGGTCTGTGGCACAGAACAGAAGAAAAGTACCTGTCTCTAAGTTTGATTTTTTTTTTTGAGTGGTACTTGCTAAAGATCTGCTATCCGTAAGTCTTTGTTCCCACATATAATTTATGCTTACAAAGTTTGCAGAGTTTATTTGGATTTCTAGATTGCCTGTTACCTATTACTCTTCAGGACTGTTTCATTTTAGCATTTGTAATAATTCCAGCTTAAACCCTCTGTAGGTGAGTTTCACATCACAGTCGATTTGTCTTGTTTAGAAAATAATTATATCCATCTTAAGTACACAGCAAGATTGTTCCAGTACTTTGTGTTTGAAAAGGTTTTAGACTGCAAGTGGCTCAATAAAGTACTAATAATTAAGGATTTCATTCAGCAGATCAGATTGCATTCAGTTCAGCTCAAAGTTGTTTAGATGTGTCAACAATTAATTCTATGGAAACACACACTTTTCATTAACGAGCTGGAACCCATTAATATGCAACTCTTTCAAAACATAAGCTGCAATTATAGTAGAATGTAGACCTCTGATGGAACAGCTACAAAGTTTGTCTCTTTCTAAAAGCTTTCCTAATCCCTCACTGATTTCTATTTCCTATTCGTTAAAATATGGCCTAATTAGTTTAGAGCTTTGTTGTAGAGAAACAGTTTTCACTTTCTAAAATGTTGATCTTTTCATATTTCTACTTTCAGCAGTATTTTCTGTCGAAAAATGATACACCTCTGCATCAAAGTTGCCACTTCATTTACTGTTATAAAATGCTGAGGTGATGAGGAGTGTGGAAATTGCTGTAATTATGAAAGTATTTGTGTTTGCTTATTGTCTCACAGCTGCCTAAGTGTTATCTGACGATAGGGCTCATCAGCAAACAAAAACTTCATTTACTGAATTTTTTTTGTCTTTCAAATTAAAGTCCTTCCAGTACAGTAGAAAAGACAAACCTTCAACCAAGAGAGATCCCTCACCTAGACCCAATTTCAAGATTTTTGCTCTTCTCCAATCTGGTTGAATAAAGATTTTGAATCTCTTTCTATTATTTTGTCTGCCTTAGCTTAAAAATTGTCTGTCTCCCTGTCTCTCACCCCTTGGGTATTCTGGCTGTGATTAAAATCTCATTTACCTGGTATTTGATTCTGATTAAAAATTCTACCTAAATTTAAGAAAACTTACTCAGCAAAATTTATTTTTTTAATTAAAACTGCCCTGAAAAATAGGTTTGTCTGGTGGACATTTTGCTACAAAAAAAGGAAAAAAAACTTTTCTTGAAAGTTCCCAGTCAGCTCTATTTAGCTGCTGAAAGGGGGAATGTTTTTCTACTATTAATCATGCACAGCACTTAAAGATAATTTGTGGAGCAATTAAAGTAGCTAGTAAGGTTTTATGGTGTGCAATTATGTTTCTTCCATCAGAACATCATTAGGAGAATACTTGTTTGCCCTTGCAAGTGAGCTTGTTAAATGTAAAGAAAAATGCAACTGGCAAGCAATAAAGGGCAGATTAAGGGACAAATAAGATGTCCACAGAGTTCTTTATTAGTGGGGATTTTTTTGTTTGCTCAGCTTTTGTTTTTCTAGCCTTCCTTGGAACAAAAAAAAGAGCTCAGAAAACTCATTTAATTCCATATAGTTGGCTGACAGTTTAAATGCAACTTCATGCATCAGTGGTAAATATACTGGATTATAGTTAAGCAAAAAAGCAGTATGTGCCAAACTTGTGAACATCACAACATAGCATTTGATCCACCTGTTTTTTTTCAGAGTTTTAGTGATTTTCCAAAAGGTAGGCTTGTGATTTTTAAGACTGTAGGAAAATTCCATTTATCCAGCTGAGTTTTGAAAAATTCCAAGGATGCTCAGTTGGAAGCATGACCAGTTCATAGACTGCATGACCACTCTGGTCAGCATGTTCTGCTGTTTGTTTGGCCTCATGGTGAGAATGTTTCTCCTTACTGAGTCTTAATGCCTTTTGTTTCCACTTATCCTTGTTACCACTCTTCTTTTCATGCATCACTGTGAAAAGCCTGGCTTTGGCCCCTTGATAATCTCTATGTAGGCAGAGAATTGGCAGTGGAGTTGTTGATTTTTTAAACTTCTTCATGATTAGACATCTACCACCATATTTGTGGGAACACTGGAAAATTACAATTCTTTAGCCTAATAAAGAACACTTAGGGGAGCAATTAATAGCAGTTTCAAGTACATAAAATGTGTATTTCAATATTATATCTGATTCTGAGTTTCTGGTTCATATGTACACTGAAGGTTATAAAGTTACTTGCAGGAATCAGCATGGGAGAACAGAGTTGTCAGGTGGAGCATCCTCTAGCTGAACCACAGCTTAGAGAGGATTGGTTTAAAGTATAGACAGAACTAAGTCATGCTTTACTCTCTGTCAGAAACTTGATCTTTCAGCTGAAATAAAAAAGAAGAAAGTAGAAATTATTTGGAGGCATTTGTTCTGTTTAATCCATAGTTTTTAGAAGAGATAAAAATTGAATGAGAATAATGTCTGTTCAGAGAAAATATCCAAACTTCTTATTCATATTAGGCATCCTCATGTTTTAGGGAGAAAGTGAAAGCAAGAAGAGGAGACCTCTCTGTTTACTGGATAAGATATTCAAGAGTGGTAGCATTTCTGTCATTTTTTTCTTGCTGCACTCCTGAGAGAAGCAGAAGTAATTCATCTCTGTAGCAGTACACTGGATTCCCAGGTGTCCACGTTGAAGGTGTATTTAATTTCTCATTTCAAACTTCAACTGAGTAGTCTAATATTTTGACTGATACTGTTTTCCTTTAGGAGTGAAAAACATCACTTCTTCTAACCTCTGCAGCTAGAATAGAAGTAGAAAATTAAAAAAACCCAGGCCAGTAGACACTTAATAAATTGAGAAATAGATTTCTACACAACTTCACTCAGAATTTCCATTTCTTCTTCTCAATTTTATCACCATCTCTTACTAGACTGCACTACAAGTTAACATGGTATTTACAGAATAATAAAAATATAAGTTTCTGCCATAAGTAATTCTGAATTTAAATTAAATTTAACACAGCAGTAAGCCAAAGCTAGAAGACCAGCTATAACAGCAGATGACATAATAAAAAGTGGGGGTTTTTTTCAGATTTTCATATTGTTTTAATTTGGGCGTTAATGTCCAGAGGGTAAATATGATGTATTAGTACATGCTCAGAATTCTAAAAAAATCGATTTTTGTGATATTAAAATTATATAAAATGGCATTTTAAGTTCTGCAGGGTGGACCTTCTATTCTCACTAAATTTCTGGATAATGCATATGCCAAACCATGCCTGACTGAAGGATTGTTCACTTTTGTGTTATTATAGGTTATTTCTCAAACATTCCTTTATCTAATGCTCTATGTAAGACTGCCATGCAAAATGTGTGGTGATTCTCTTTTCCTTTGGTCAGCAGTGGCTCAAGACAGATGTAATATTTCCTATGTAGCACGTCTGTTCTTGTCGGTATAGTTCGTCATCACCTACTCGTTTGCCTTGGCCATGAAAGTTTCATTGATTATCTTTTTTTGTTTGTCATGTTGTCTTTAACCACCAACCTCCATCTACAGTGGCTGAACATAGTCACTCTGTTATGCATCTCTTTCACCAAAGAGCATCTCAGGAAAATGAGAGTAAGCTCAAAAAACCGCTGCACAAGCAGATTTTGGAGTTTTCCTTTGACTGAAAAGGGCTAGAGGCTTCAGCTTCTTGTCTGGAATGTGTCATACCTTTGGGCACCAGCCAAGTTTCAAGTTCTGAAAGCCCCTATTTTTTTAATGACTTTGCACCAAGACCCCCTTCAGTTTCTCTGAGTAACCCTCTAGCAAAAGCTTTTTCAACACAGTCCCATGAATTCATAAATCCCATGGCCTGAGGAAGTATTATCTATATCGCGCTTTTGCTGACAGTCTTCCACTTTCTGAGGACTCTTTCAAGACACGGGGGACTCTGAGAACCCATTTTTCCATCCCTTAGCAATGTTAACATTGCATCTGATTTTTAAGTGTCTTTCTAATTTAGTAGTATCATCAGAAGGGGAGAAAAGGTTTGAGTTCTGTTGTTCATCCTCTAGATGCAAATACATGGGTTCCCTGCAGTTTCTGAGATTTATCTAATTCAGACGACTAATCAACCTGTATTCTACTGAGAACTTCTTATCCCAAAAGTGGACTAATTCTTCAGCACATCCTTTGTCAAAAGCACATTGCTTTTCACCTCAGAAATCAGTCCCCAAGATTGTTTCTGCTGGTAGTTGGGAAAACTAAATGTAGGATTATCTTCAGCTAGAAGTTCTTAAACTAGATAAATGAGTTATGTCAAGCTCCAATATGAGACTAGCAGGATGAGAGCTATCCTCAGCACTCCCTGGAATTCAATAAAAGCTCTGCTCTCATCAAGAGATAGCTATGGGTAGTTATACAGGACACATACTGACACATTACTGACACATACCAAGATGCTGCTTCCACCCAAGTGCAATTTATCAGGCATTATAATCCCTCAGGACCTTGGGTGACCTATTTTGTACCCGTACTTTATTTCGGTTGGAGTCTGAGCCTCACACATCAGGGAAGAGTTGCCTACAAGCAATGACTCCAAGGTACAACACAAGGGTTATTTGGCACATTCATTCTCATATGTACTTCTGTGCTTTTCCTTACAGACTTTTAAAAGACTGAATTGTGCTTGAGTGAGTATTAGTGCACCCACAGTGGGGCCACAGTCATGTGTGTCTCCATGGACTGCTCCACTAGGAATATATTTCTCAAGTCTGATTTAAGTGAACAACAATTTTGATAGGCTATTAGAAGATGGTCTGAGTGAGGTTATATTTTGTAGTGCAAATTCCTGAGCAATAATTGCAGTAAATTTCGTACCCACATCTATGAAGCTGTCTGATGCTTTTTTTAGACAGTGCATCTCTGGGTTCTGTTCCATTAATCATGTCTGCTTTTTGGGCCACTCTCTTTCCCAGTAGAATTTAGACTGGTAGAAAGCTGGCCAATCTTCATCTTGGCCTCCAGGTCCTATCTTGCCTTGGTTTTTAGGCTGGTGCCTTCTTTTCTCACTTTCTTGGCCTTGGCTCATGCTTGACCATGCTCCTGCCTCTTCTGGCACCACTCCCATCTTGGCCTCTAAGTCTTGCTCCTAGTTGTACCTAACAACCCCCATGAAGAACAACACTGTTCAAGCAGGATCTCAGATCTTAAACATCTACTTGTCCTGTTCTTTTATTGGTTTGAGGTTTTTTATAATTTTATGTTGGCTGTTACCTAAATTCATGTAGTTAAAATGAAAGAATTGTGCTGGAGTTGTTAATTTTTCAGTAGTTACCTCTATTTTTTAAGACTTCTGTTAATTTCTGTGAAGGAAGCAGGAGGAAAAACTCACTGTAACCGAAGTGAGATTTTAGCATTTGAATGAAGGGGAAGTACTTAAATCTCATTATTTCTCTACAATTAGCTGCCCTTTTGGGTGAACTCCCTGAGTCAAAGAGCTACATTAAGAATGAGCATTCAGTTTTTTCAACTGTTAAGTCAAGGCTATAGGGCGTTAGTTATTGGGCAGGAAGGAGACGAACAGATGGAGTTTTGGCTTTTATGTTTTCTGAAGCAATGGATGTAATACATCTTCCAGCAGTATCTCTGTGCATGAATTTTTTGGGGTTTTTAAAAAGACATTTTTTCCTTATGTCAGCTTCCTGATTTATTCTCTGTATTAATTCAGTGACTTGATAATTTCAAAATTCAGGAGCAAATTATTATTGATTCATTGGTTGATTCACTCAGTCTTTGATTTGATATATTCATTGTTTATTTTTAATTAGCTGAACAATTTGCAGTAATTTAGCTCCAGTCATTGTTATTGCTATTCACTTCTTCCTTTAATCATAATCCCTACACAGAGAAGAGAATTGATCTTTCAAATTGCATCATTAACTCCAAGTTTGTCAATAACTTGGCAAATAACTTCAGTTACTTAAGCCATTTTTTCTAAAGTAATACTTCTGTGTCCCCCCCAAATGAACAATAAAGTCAGTAATTAAAAGCAAATAAGGAAGATTCATGTGTTTTGAGGGAAAGATATACCATAGGTGAATACAAAGCTGAGAGGCCATGGCTCTGTGTCAGTCAGGGTCTGTCTGTCGCTGCCTGCTGAGTGGTGTGAGGTGCCTTGAGGAAGCTGTGGAAGTAAGATACTCCATATTTGGGCTGTCCTTCAAATCTAGCATTAAAGTCATCCTAAATTAATGTCTGGGGCTCCTCTGTGGTTTCCAGCTGGTTAAGCTGCATTTTAGCACATTATTCCCAAGTGTAAGACTGCCTCTGCTCCTCTCATTTTGGTACATTCTTCTGTTGTGATAATGCTTCCCAACGCTGTGTCTGTTGTCCACTGATTTCATCTTTCATTATCTATGAAAAATACTTCTATTCTTAAATAATCATAGAATATTTTGGGTTGAAAGGGACCTTTAACATTTCCTTTAACATCTAGTCTAACCCTCAAGTAAGATGTGTCTAGAAAGCAACCTTCAGAGGAAATCCTCATCTGTCCTATTAGTCCAGCTGCAATGATTTTCTTCCACCCAGCTGTTGATGGCTTATTTGGATTGCACACAACTGTGCTTGTTTTACTACATGTGATTCAAAAAGGAGAACATTGTTCCTAATTCCTATTTTGCAACTGTGAAAACTGGGAAGGGCAACTGTCAATAGATGTGGCTTTACTTTAAAGAAATACCATGGGAATCCAACTTGATTAATATTAACTACTTTTTTGTGGGGTATGCCCAGCCCTTACCCTGGAGAGATCTCTGCTGAGATGAGAGATTTCATAGTCGCCCAGCAGGACTCCCTGGAAAGGCAACCACTTTGGTCACGGCGAGAAAAGGCAGACCCACAATCCTTTGGGAGACACTATGCAAATCATTACGTAACCCATTGGTCT
>NW_008239767.1:774281-810325 GCF_000691975.1 Corvus brachyrhynchos
GAAAGAGCCTGCCGTGGTCGGACCCCAGCCACACGAACCTCTCGTCTCTCTGTCTGGTCTGGCTTGGCCTGGAGGCTGCCCTGCAGAGCTGAGCTGGAATCACGAGCTGATATCACTAAAGAGCTGACAGCCTCTGCAAGGGCTCCTCTGCCAGCAGCTGAGGGAAGACACCAGACCTCAGGAAGGCGATTCCTTTCGGGACCATCTCCCCGGACCGGTCACCTCTTCCTGGGTCAGAGCCTCGGACCCCACCACCAGCTGTAATACTTTTTTACTATTATTATGCAAGGACATTTACTTGTTTATGATTTCTGAGAAATGCTGAATTGCTTTTCTTTCTTTCCCTCTGAGAAAATAAATAAATCTGGAGATCTGGCCTGACTCAAAGTAGAGCATTGAAACAATTCTGTGACGTTCTCTAGGCATATTATTCCTGATTTTATATGGCAAGTTTATTGGAAACATTCAGGTAAAATGTTTTGACTTATGGCCTCTCCACTGAATGCATAAAAATTCAGTGAAATTAAATAGGATTTTCATTAAATTATGCATGCAAAAGCATTTTGGTATGAGTGAGAGATCACTATTCTAATTTTATTTTAATGTGTGCTTTTATTCTTTACTATTGTATCAGTTGTACAATCTTTTTCACCCCTGATGTTTTCTTGTTAATATTTCAATCATGCTTCAATGTGTTTATGAAAAAAATATGTGAATTTCAAGTACTGGGGATTTTTGTGTTACAAGTGGTGGATCATAAACCCATTATAGGAGGGTATTCAATTAAAATTAACAATTTATTTCATGTTCTGTGTGAAATAAGAAATGAGAAGTACATCTTGTCTCCTCTTAACATGATCTGGTGATGAGGTATTTTAAGCAAAGCCCTGATCATTAATATTAAGAAGAGCCAACCCTGTCCTTTTCATTACCAATCAACAGGATGTGCCTACAGAGAAAATAAGGCACTGCAACTCCTCAAGGGCCTCAGAAAATTTTAAAAAAATTATACTAAACACTGCAAATGCTGATATGATTGGAGAAAAAGATCTCCAATAGCCTGAAATCAAAAATCTTGCCTTGAAAAAGGAAGGGATACTCTGGTGCAGGGTGTTCTGTAAGGATATGTGTGGTTATGTACTTGGAGGGAATGAGTAAATGTTTTCTGGAGAAATTTTAAGGCATTAAGTTTCTCTAATAGTGTGCTGGTTGAAGGATTTGGAATAAATTTTACATAAACATACACTAGTGCTTCAAAAGCCTGTAATAAATTATATGGTTTAAACTGTATTTAAATAGCATAAATTTGCTCCTACTAGACTGAGTTTGAAATAACTTTACACAGTTAAACCCACGTAACAAAGATAACTTTTAAATTTTTTTTTTCAGGTCCCAAAACTAACATCTGAATTTAAAAAATGGGATCTAAATCTGAGTTTAAATGATTATTGGTTTAGAAGTGGTAATCAAACCATGTGTTCATTTATAAATTCTAATTCCTCTGGGCATTTCTGGGAAACACTAGTTAAGAAATGGTTTTCTTTTTTACTTGATAATATTGAAATAGATTCAAAAAATTCAGTCTGAAGTAACAAAAAGTTTCTTTCTCTCAAAAACTTTCTTTCCTTCCAGTATTAGAAAAATACGCCTGTCAATATCAACTTATTTCTTAATCTTTTATGCGGGAAACCTAGGGCAAACAGTAATTTTCAAAAGGTTTGGATAATTTTTGGTTCCAAGCATTTCCAGCATGTTCCACCTGGGATATGTTGTGATTATTGGAGCAAAACTCATTTGTGTTGGAACACTGGCATATTTTATTTAGCAGACTTTGATAGGAGCAATTTTAATGGCAGAAATCACAAAAGCCTAACCAATTTCCCCTCTTTCTGCAGTAAAATGGTTTTGTAGTAGAACAAATAGGCTTTTCTAAGTGTTTTATGCAACGTTACGCATGAAGCGCTTTAGAATGGTTGCCAAACTGGTGTTAGTATTTTACAGGGAAGCCATTCTGTTTGTGAAAGGCATTGAATTAAGAGACAAAATGAACAAAACCCTTAAATTATGCTTCATGTAAATGTGCACATTAGGAAACATTGCAAAACAAAGCTATTGTTATTTGTGTCCCTTGCAAGAGTCACATGGATTTTGTGACTGATGTCATAAACTGCAGTAACCCGGGAGTTCAGAATTGGACAGACTCTAATCTGATGAGTAGTTTAATAAGCTCTATTACTTCAGAAATTAATTCACAATTAATGATACAACTATATGCACTCTTATAGGAAATATCTAGTATGCTTGTCCCCTGGAAAACTCCCGTGCTGTTGAGTGAATTGGTTGAATACCATGGGAGGAGGGGGAAAAACTCCGAGCAAACCCAACTCCCAAACCTCTCCATACAATGCAGAATCCCAACATTGCTCCTAGATATTTCTGCCTTTGCTACATTCCAACAGGACATATATGAATATACATATATATATGTATATTTTGAAAAAAACCCACAGGTTCTTAATTATTTCCACTAAATTAATTATGGGATTTTCAATAGGGACACTCATTTATTCATTTAATTTCATTTACCCTTTCTCATCACAGGAAACTGTATAATTTTGCCTTTTTGATGTAAGATGAAACATGATCAGCCTTACAAAGGAAAGCAAATAAACATTATGTCTTTGTTTCAGAACTTTTGGTAGAGTTCTTTCAGAATTCATAATTACTGAAGCCCTACTTCAATAGTCTTAGTTTTCTAATGACTGTATTTGCAAATTTCAAATGCTAGCATTTAACTAAGTCTGTTTTGTCTGTGACCTAGTGGCATGTATCAATAGATATTTCCTTTTCTGTTTCTCTGTCACTGTTAATGCCTCTGTGGAAGCTGTTTTAAAAATTGAGAGGGGATGATTTTTGGAGATAGTGGAGAGGATAGTGCTACAGCAAATTTGTAGAAAAACTAAAGTAGATGTGGCCGTGGCCTATAATGAACTTGAGGAGGCAGCAGCACTTGCATCTAACTGCAAGCTTCTCTTCTATACCTTCTCAAGTCCCAGAAGCCACAGAAAATAATGGAATCATTTAAACTGGAAAAGGCCTTTAAGGTCAAGTCTGACTATAAGCCTAACACTGCCAAGTTCACCACTAAACCATTACCTGAACACCACCTAAATACCTGCAGGGATGGCGACTCAACCACTCCCCTGGGCAGGCTATTGCAGTGCTTGGCATCACACCTAGTTACCATCTTCTGAGTCAAGAAGATGTAAAGAACCAGCTGTTGATGGATGGTAGAGAAAAAGAGGTCACAGGCTGATTTGTACTGATTTTCTGTGCACCCTTCTGCTGCTCTTGCTGTGAGCTCCTTGCCCCTGGCAGAGAAGGGCAGTGAGGAGCTCAGCCCACCAGCCTTCCCTTGAACCCCTGCAGCTGCTCTGCCAGTGCCTGCCCTACGTGGCATCTGATGGGAAGGAAGGGGATATTGATTTTTCTAATCTGTGAATATATAGGCTTTGCAATGGATCTGAACAGACTTCTGTAAAGTATCTCCAGAGCCCACTAGTGAGTCACAGGAGGAAGTTCAACTCTACATGGCTTAAATGAGCCCAATGTTTCTCCGAGCTGAGGCGTTTTGTCCCAATGTGACACATCAATGAATCAACATCAGAGAGAGAAACACAACCAGGTAATAATTTCACACAGGCAGAGCTATTGTTCAGTAATTATCTCTCACCATTCCTATTTTATCCTTAAAACAAAATCAAAGGAACAACCAAAAAAATAACTTTCCTCTCCCACAGGATAAACAACTATTTTTTAAAATGTTACTAAAATTGATTTGTCATTTTAAAACACAGAATAAAACTGGAATACTTTCACCAACAGGATTATTTTACAACTCAGTTTCCTTGGATAGTACTTTTTCTTCTTTGTATTCTAATTGTGTCTGCACAGAAGCCAATCTATATGTAAGTGATGCTTATTTTGTTTTCTAAGTTATAAAAAGTCATAGTTTAGTAATAGAAATACTGTCATATGTGGCAACAGAAACTGAGATTCAATATGAAGCATGCATGCAAATTACTGTGAACTGTGCATGCACAAGAACTCACCTAGTTATGTTTATGAGTTACTGCCAAATTTTGTAGGTAAAAAAACACTATGCTTTAACAGACCAGCTTTATGTTTACTTAATGTCCTAAACTCTCACTAAAATTCTCAATAAAGGGGCAAATCAGTTAAGAAATGACCATCGGACACAAGGAACTTTTGCATTGAGTCTCTGGTGAGTTTTAAAATAATACTGGGTACCAGGTAGTGTGTCATGGAAGTCTATTAAAGTAAAGAGAGCTTGCATTTCTGTAAAATTGAAGGGCTGCTGCAGAGCAGCAAATGCATTTTCCTGATCTGAAAAAAGTAGTGGGTTTTTTTGTTTGGCTTGGGGGTTTTTTTGTCTGCAGAAGTATGTAGAATTCTTACAGGTTTGCTATGTGAATGTCACTTCTTCCAGCATAAGTAGTTATTAATATTGTTCTGGTAGCCATAGTGAGAGGATTTACTATCCCATGCTATGTTTTTTCACTCTGGTTAATGAGGAAGAGAAAATCAGACAAAATTATCTGAGCAATAAGAAGAAAGTTTGAGTTTTGTTAGTGACATATTGCCCTTGTGTCGTATGTGTGCAGTAATATACATTAATGTGCTGTGTAGGAGCCCTATGCCAGCAAAAAGGTTCTGGCAGTATAGGGACACAGCAAGGAGCAGAACAGTAGGATGGAATTTAACAGCTTCTGAGTGAGTGGTGGAAACTTTCAGGGACGAGCTAGTGAGACGGGACTTGTATCGTGAGAAACAAAACAGAAAGCAAAATGTGTTTCATTGTCAAAGGCTAAACTGTAGAGCAGGTTTCTAATATAAATCGGAGGTTCAGATAGGGAGAAAAATCTTCAGGATATACAGTATGGTGCAAATAGAGAAGATGGAGGGGAGGGCAAGATCAGAGGTGTAGAATAAGCGTGGAGGAGAGTGTAGAAGAGAGGTCAGAAAGTCTACTGCAGATCCTTCAGAGGAGGAAAAGTTTTAATTTGATTTAAAAATACCACAAAGGCTAAGGAAAGCAATTGATAAGGTGCAGCTTCTGGAATATAAAATATATGCCACCTGACGTGTGGGGTGTACTTACTGGGAAGATTTAAAGAGATGATGAGCAACAGTCAAGACAAGAGGACTTCAAATCTGAAAGTGTTCGAGAAGATGTTTAAAGCAGACAGTGGGAATGCAGGAATGTATTGTAGCATAGTTTCAAGGATGGGGATAAGCTTTCTCACAGCAAAAATAACTGAAGGAAAAGCATATGTTAGCTATGAAAGCCTCAAGGTTTTCCTAATAATTGGGCTCCAAGAAGAAAGTCAGAGCCTGAAATTCCATGCCTAATCAAGGTGCCCAGCAAAGAAAAAGTCATAATAATAGCCTGTGACTGGCTAGCCCTCTAGTTTATCTGGTTGAGATGCATAAACAAGAACAAAGTTTAGCTGGGAAGGAGATACAACAGAGTAAAGCAGCCTATAGAAGATAAAATTAAAGCTTTCTTATTTCTGTAAGTTCCTGCCACTCAAAATAGACCTAGATTTAGATAGTTCGCTCCCATATGCAGTGCAAGGGGAACATAGTTTTAAAAGTGAAGCAGGTGAGATATGGAGACACCAAGAATTGAAAGAAAGCACAGCTGAATAAAACAGGGAAATGGTGTAAATAAAAATCTGAAAGCCCAGTCCTGCTCACCCATTCATCACTTTGGGGTACATGGCTTGAACACTGTCTTTATCCTAGGGATCAAGATGCCCTTTTTTCAAAGAACTGAGGAGGGATTCTTCAGATGCATGACAGCTATTCTACACCAACACCAGGCAAACTTTTGCCGTGCTGGATAACTCTGTCTCAGCTGTGGAGTTTGAGGTTTCCTTTTTCTTAAGTTTCATGCAGAATAATTGGAACAGAACAGGAATTCAGATTTTCCTACAGGATGATTAATTTGTCCAGCCCCTTTTACTATCTCTCCCCAGAGTTCTAGTTGCTAAGAGTTCTCCAGTCTCAGCAGCACAAGTAACTTGTATTATCTTTTGCCTTGCATGTTAAAGAGAGTCTTTGCTCCGTGTGTCTGGAGTATGTGCTAAAGGCAAAGGCACACAGCTATCACAGCTGTTTCTTCATTCACCATCTGAAATGAGATGACAAAAGGATCGAGGAATTATCCAGCTATTTAAGAAAAATTTGGTGATTACTGGAGTAAAATGGAACAGCTGCTCTCTGTGGAAGCCAATAGCACTATGGCAGAAGCAGAATCAGCTCCTTTAAGCCAGATATCTCTAAATTAGGAACAGACCAAATGAAATACTTAAATATTGATGTGCTATATCAAGATACTGTAATCCTTTAGTTTGGATTTTTTTTCTGACAAAGGAACACAAAGCTCACTTCAGTACACAATCATAGTAATCTTTTGTGAGGACCATCTGGCATGTCAGAATAAGATCCAAATGGACAGAACACTGAATAAGTGGTTGGTTGAAGCTGAATATCCAGGAAAGTTCGGAAGAAGTCTGAGTGTAGCTTAAAGACCTGCATTGATATTCCAGAGCAGACAGCTTACAAAATACCTATATGGAAGCCCTTTCTGATCTGGTGACCCTATCTGTAGTCTTCTTCTCAGAGCATGTGCCTATGATTATTCATTAATAGGGGGGCAAGGCTTAGCCTTTTCTTTTAAAGGATAGCTATTTGGTGGTACTGCTTACTTTTTATATACATTCAAAAAGATTGATATTCAAAGAAAGAAGTCTTGGGTTCAAGATTCTCCTTAGGCCCTGTATTCCTGGCTGTAGTCCTGAAGATTATCTTAACCACCAATTTAGAGGTTACAGTAGACAGGGTAGAGAGGTACTTCTTTAAAACTGAAAGGAGTAGGAAATTCATTGTCAGACACAGCAGTGGTTGTCGTGGTAGCCAAGGCAGTCACCCTTTTCTGGGAGAGGCAGCATTCTGCAGGGTCCATCAGGTGCAATCACAGCAGAGCAGCTCTGCTGACTCAAACTCACTTTTCTGGGAGTGTATAATATTAAAAACTTAAGCCAAAATTGTCAATACAGATTGAAAATAACGAAGTAATTTATGAGATGTTAGTTGACATAGTTTACATTACAAAATAAGTGGAATACCAGCTTTGTGGTTAATACTGATGATACCAAGCAAGCAGCAGCTGACCATGTAACAGCCACAGCTGGGTAACTCCAAAGGAGCACCTGCACTGTGCTGCTACAAGGAGCCCGGGCAAATGAAATGCAGTCCATGTTTGCTGTACTGAGTATAATCAGTTGTCACTGTTTAGTCACAAAACCCATTATTCCGGTTACTTTTATTCACGTGACATCTCTACTAATTCACATTAGTAGAGATATTATATCCTTCAGATAATACCATTTCTCTAAAAAATAAGATTATCTAACAGGCAAGTCAGTATTTACATGGCAAGAACGGACACTAAGAAGAAGACTAAGTTACCTGAGGAATTCAAAATTATTGTATTGTGAATACGTGTATAAGTGGTACATAATGCCAATGAAAAATACAGAGGCTTCAGTTTTTTGGGAAATAAATCTTGCTTTTGAACTGCAATAGCCACCTCCTGGATTAAAGTGATCCCACACCAGCTATAAACTGTCCCTGACAGTTCAATTTAACATACAAGTTAGGATTTTCAGGCAACAGATTCTAATCAAATTAGAAAAATATAAACAATTCAAATCTTTTAAAAAGAGGAATAATAAAAGCCAAATATTTAATATAAAGAGTAATGTGGTTAGAGGTAGGAACTTCTAGGCAGCAGAGCTATAGATTTTTTTTTTTACCTGAAATCTCTTTTCCCCTGTAACCTACCATGGTTATTATCAAGAGGAAAAAGTGAATAAAATAGCAGTAAGGAATATGTTTAATATTGAATGTCATCCTTTGTCATAGATACATACAAAAGTATTAGAAGTGATTTCTCATTGTTAGGGTTTTCAGCTGGAGGCACCCAGTGAAAAAGAATGCAGCTTATTGAAAATAATGCATGAAAAAATTAGTTTCATGAACTTTATATGTACACGTGCACTGTTTGCTTATTCTGTGGAGGAGATTGGTGCATTTTGTTCTGGGGCTTGTTATCCGTGGGCCAGATGGTACTGTCACTAGTTCCAGGTGAGGAGCCAATTCAGGATCCTTCTAAATGAAGCAATCAATGGGTTGAAATGCATTGTTTGGTAGTGTTTGTCATACAAATTCATCAGAGGAGCTATGGTACAAAGTGCAGATAGTTCTGCCTGTCTGTTTTTAATGAAGAAGATGAACATATATTGCATAGCAGTATGTGCTGGTGTTATCAGATCTGCTAAAACTTTCTGGTACACAGAATTTATACAGGCTACAAAAGATTCTGTGAACCAAAAATCATCTTATAAGGTTTGAAAATCTTGAGGCTTATGCAACTATTTAGTTCTCTGATGAAGACTAAAGTAATGATTACAGAGATGGAAGGATACTTTGCATTACACATGGCAGAAAACATTCAAGAGGGCCTCAATCAGACCCAGCTAGTGTTTGTGTGAAGGACTGTCACTGAAATATGTTTCCACTTTCCCTCCCTCATAATCTTTTTCTGTCAGTTTGTTTAGACTATTTATCATTTTATTAATGATTTTCAGTTACTCACTCTGATCTCGATTTTCTTATCTAAGAATTTAGGGTAAGATTTTTTTATTCTGATCTTGATCATAGGGACAGTGTGACTGTCACTTGAAGTCCCTGGCCACTGGTTATTGAACTATTTTAAAGCATGTTACAGTTAATTTGACACAAGCAAGAGGGAATAAATGGCAATATGGAGGTGTTTCCGTGCTCCAAGTTGTGCTTGAATATTGCAAGGTGTCACTGAAGGTCTCACCCAGGCGATGTATCTTTTCTATCTGTAATCTAAACAAGACTGTTTATGTTTGTTACCACATTAGTGAGTAGTGCATCAGCTTTAACGTTGTTCATCAAGAAGCTTTAAAGAAAATTTTAAAAATCATGACCAAGACTTGTGTTTCTGACCATCTTGGCCTGTAGAAGATTCACAAGAAAACTTGCGTCTCCACTGAGAGACATAGGCAGTGTGTCATTTTGAAGAAACATCTTTTTTTTTCCTCCAGTAGGAAAGGAAACATTGCAAAAAACTGTAATCAGGATCAGATTTTTTGGTTTCAGTTATCTACTGTCCAAGATCAAAGCTCTGACTCCTGAACAAGGAGAAGCTGCCCAAAGGTTAATTCATAATTCATCTAATTGAAACTTGCATGATAGATGTGATCAGAATACAGACCAGAAGTAGTAGGCTGTATGGGAGTTTTCACTGAAGACCTGAGATGAGGTTGAAAAGATCTGGCAAGGGTCCAGGGAAATAAACTAAGGTACTCAGTCCTTCTTGGAGGGGTGGATCCACAAAATGAATGTGTGTGAATTAAAGCACAACTGAAAAGAAACATAGTACAACAAGCTGTATACATTCAGATTATAAAGGTTATAGGAGCTACACAGAATATCTGTAGGGTTTGTTCACCCTTCTTTTTTCCCCCCCCCTCTTGTTTTCTGACATATTTATGGAATTTTCACTGTCTCAATCATTCTACTCTTGCTGGAAGAAAAAGCAAAATTATTTTATTAGTTCAAGTGTCTTCCTGCACTGTTAGCGCAATTCTTTTTTCTTTTTTTAAATAATCCATGTTCCTTGGTTTCATTCTCTTATAATATTCTGGCCTGAATTGCTTTAGTGTAGTCTTATTGATTATAGTCATCTTACTATGTCCTTTGTAAGGGCTAGAAGAATTTCTTACAATGTGCCAAATTTTTAAGTACATTCATAAAGAGGTGGAGCATTGAAAATATTTCCCAAGAGTCATCTCATCCCACTTGTGCAAGCTCAGCAGGTATTTTATGATGACTATTTCTCTAACCTGTTCCTTAAAATGTTCTGAGATTTGCTATGTGGGCCATTCTTTCTATAAATAAATAAATAAATAAATAAATAAAAACTGCAGTCTACTAAGACAGCTGAATTAATGGGAATTTTTTCACTATAAATTTTTAGTAGATATTTCAGTTTCAAAAGCATGTTTAAGTCCCTTCACTATAGTATTATTAGATAAAAATTGTATTCTGTCATCTTTCTTCACCATTAACAAGTGCTTTACTTCTATATAATGAATTAATAAATCAAATGTATTAAATCCCTGAAGAAAAAAAGGAATTTTTAGCAGATATTTAGGAAATTATTTGATCTCCTCAACAATGAATGACTTCCTAGATGACAGCAACTACTTCAAGCTGAAAAACTGACAATTATTCTCCATCATTGAGAAGAAATACAAATAATTACTTGCTTACAATTATGGGCCTCAAACCTTATTTGTTTTGTGCTGAAATCACTTCACTGCACAGCAGCCAAGCTTAACAGCCCCATTTTGGTGTGTGTAACAGCTGAACCCCAGTGAGACTGTGTCTGTACCCCTAAGCCTCAGGTCTGCATGGCCCTTTGGGTGCGCAAGTGCCTCAGGCTAAATTCTGTTTGCAGGGACCTCATGAGCACAGCTTGAGGTAGGACATATGATGGGCTGCTTGGCTGGAGACAAATTGCCTGATATTTCCTGAAATTGCATTACCTTGCAGTTGCTGGGATTGATAAGAAACTGGACTTGTAGCTGAGCTCCTGCATCAAAGTTGTGCTAAATGGCCAATATAATTTGTGTGCTGGAGTGGAACTGAAGCAGTTCAGTGTTCTTATTATTCAAAATGGTTTACAGTTTTGTTTTAGATTTTGGGTTGTGATCTAAGTAGTCATTGCCTGTAGAAACCAGGGAAAATCCTTTCCTGCTGGTTTTGAAGCAGCACCAGTGGATTTCTTCACATTTAGTTAAAATAGCTGAGGTAACAATCTGGAAATGCTCAATATTTTTAATAGAAGCAAAGGATTAGTAGAAAATGTGACTCCTGAAAAATAGAATAAAACAATCAAACCTTATAACTTCTGATGGAAACTTAAACTTTAGTACATTTTTTTTCTCTTCTGAATACCAGTTAAAGCATTCAGTTTAAAGCAAGTGTTGTAAAGACCTTGCTGCTCTCACAGGATCGTTCTGGACAAAATGTCCAGCCCACAATAAACACATTATGGGATGGGTGAGCAACTGGCTCACAGATCAGGCACAAAGTGTTATAGTGAATTGGGTGACATCACACTGGTGACCTGTCACTACTGGGGTTCCACAGGGCTCCATCCTCGGCCCTGTGCTCTTCAACATCTTCATAAATGACTTGGAGGCAGGACTGGAAGAGATACTAAGCAAGTTCACAGATGATATAAAACTGGGAGGAGCTGCTGACTCCCTCCAGGGCAGGGAGGCCCTGCAGAGAGACCTCCACAAATCAGAGGGCTGGGCAATCACCAACCACATGAAGTTCAACAAGCAAAAGTGCCAGATTCTGCACCTGGGAGGGAGCAACCCTGGATGTACAGACAGAGCAGGGAATGAGATGCTGGAAAGCAGCACCACGTAAAGGAACCTGGGGGTCCTGATCGATGGCAAGTTGAACATGAGTCAGCAGTGCCCTGGCAACCAGGAGGGCCAGTCCTGTCCTGGGGGACATCAGGCACAGCATCCCCAGCCAGGCAAGGGAGGGGATTGTCCCGCTCTGCTCTGCACTGGAGCAGCCTCACCTCGAGTGCTGGGGGCAGTTTTGGGTGCCACAGTGTTAGAAAGACATGAAACTGTTAGAGAGTGTCCAAAGGAAGGCAACAAAGATGGTGAAGGGCCTTGAGGGGAAGCTGTGTGAGGAGCAGCTGAAGGCACTTGGTCTGTTCAGCCTGGAGGAGACTGAGGGGAGACATCACTGCAGTTACAACTTCCTCATGAGGGGAAGAGGACAGGCAGACACTGATCTCCTCTCTGTGCTGACCAGTAACAGGACTGAGAGAATGGCCTGAAGTTGTGTCAGGGGAGGTTTAGGTTGGATATTAGGAAAAGGTTCTTCACCCAGAGGGTGGTTGGGCACTGGAACAGGCTCCCTATGGAAGTGGTCACAGCACCAAGCCTGACAGAGTTCAAGAAATGTTTGGGCAATACCCTTGGGCACATGGTGCGCCTCTTGGGGATGGTGCTTGGAGCTGGAATCCGTGATCCTTGTGGGTCCCTTGCCACTCAGCATATTCTGTGATTGTAATTCTTTGCCATCTAGACACAGAAGTGGCACTTGTTCAAATTCAAAATGTAATAGCAGGATCTGTTCTTGTAAAATCATGTGTGTATAAAGCTTAAGGATTTATTTTGAGGCTTTGAAAAAATATTTTCTTATCCTTTCTCTACAAATTTTGTATCTTAGTTGCCATAAAAACCATACCAATGAGTTGCATATAAATGTGTTTGCTATCTTTTTCCCAGGGTAATTTATTTAATTTTATTGTAATTTGGTCAGTGTGAAATCCCAGCTTTTAAGTGGTGATTTTATAATAAATTAATATGCCTAATAGCAAAAGAGTTTTGGTTTGGATTGTTTGGGGTTTTTGTGGTATGATATGACTAGCTTTGTTTCTAAATTACAGCCCACTGATCAGTGAAATGATCCTTCGTCTCTATAGTTACGCTCTATTCAAGCAGCACTAATCTTGTTACTGCTTCTCACCATTCTGCAGAGGGAAATAATGGCTGGGGCAAGCTGGGAAAGAGGAGGGGCAGGAGGAGACTGCAGAGCTTGGGAAGTGAGCACGGCAATAGCAGCTGCTGATACTGCTCTACAGCCAGAGGACTGCTCTGTATGGTATTTCTAGAGTCATCCCTGGAATCAAGTTTTGTGTGTTAGTCCTGGGGATGAGATGCAGCTGTTGATGGGTTTTGGACATGAAGCTAACTGTACAAAATTGTTCATGCTTCCCAGTGTTTAAGTTACAGTGGAGAAGACCAGTCTGTGTCTCCCCATGGGACAGTAAATAGCTCTCATTCAAGGCTCAGCCTTGCTCCTAAATGCCAGCCCCCACCAGCCTGGAGGGGTCTGGAAAACCACAGATTTCAGAGTCTGGCTTATTCAGAGGATGATCTTGCTAATCCTCTTGCTCCTTTTTGAAGATGAGGAGGAATAAGTTTATAAAATGTCTTCTCTCCAATGTCAGAAGTTGTTCCCGTGAGCAGTGTCCCCTCCACATTTCTGAAGGGGCTCAGCCTGACTGTGGTGCTGTCCAGGAGAGGTGACTGCCATCTCATGGTGTGGGTAGTGCTGGGACTTTCAGCTACTCTGCCCCTGCTCTGTGTGATAAAGGCAGCTCTATGAGTGACATCCCTTGCCTTTTGGCACAAATTAATTGTTTTCAGGGGATACTTTTTTTAATGTGTTCATTGACAATCACGTACAAGAAGCAGACTGTGGGCAAGGGAATGTGCCTGCCTCAGTGCAACAGTGAAGACCCAATTTTGCCATTCAGCTCCAAAAAAATAACCTATCACTGAGTTGCTAGCTCCAGAACAGATCTCTGATTATCTGAAATAATCATTTCCATTGCAGTCCCACACATCCTCCAAGATTCTAACCATGGAGGATGTTGAAACTTCCTTCCCTTTGCAGCTCAGCTCTCACAAATACAAAGACATGCAACAAATAGATGGAAGATCTCTATAATTAGAGTGCATTGCTTGGTGGATGCCTTCCCCTTTCCTGTTGGGATTCATAGCTTTAGTTTTCTCGACAACATTTAGTTTTCTGGTCAGCGTGAGTTTCCTAGATGGCTAGGTAACAAGCACATCTACAGGGAAGTTTGTCTTGTGTGTTTTACCCATGTTTTCACTTGTTACTTCATTCTACTGACTGCAAAGGATGGAACTGCTGGCAATCTTATGTAACTCCTAATTTGAATGTCTAAATTAGGTAAAATGGGCTCCACCTGAGATGCTTGTCTAGTTCCTGTCATTTGTAAAGGATTTATGCCTGTGTGGATGGGAACCCACATCAGGTTTATTTGTCAGTAGATTTCTGGCACATTGCAATGGTCTTGTGATAACTGAACATTCACTTCTCATAAGAATTTGAGGTAGCAAGATTCACTGTTAGTATGTCAGAACTGTAATTCTTGCAAATAAGATTTTTGTGGTAGGTTAGTTCTTGTCAAAATAACTTGTATGTATGAGTTCTTAATTCTCTAAGAAAAAATGACAGATTTCTACATGAAAACAGATTCTAAAAGAGCAATGAAGAGAGGTAAGTGGAAAATAGCATCTATTTGCTTGTGAAAGGCAGAAGAAAGTCAGTATTATTCAAACTGCCAAACAATCACCTGAAAGTACTGAAGGCTGCCAGAGTTCTCATGCTGGAACAATAGTGGACTCCTTAAGTTTTTTCCTGAGATGAGTAGAGAAAATCAGAACAGCTTCTTCTGCACAGAGTACTTTGGTTTTATGCCACTGCAAATTTTCATTGCAATACTTTATGTTGTTTCATGTTCAGGGTCTTTCACCACCCAAAATTTGTGCATATTACTTAACTACCACCTGCCATAGGAAGTCATTCTTCTTGCTCTGTCATTAATTCCTCTCTGCAACTGCTGTGTCAATGCTGACAGACACTCATGTCTTTGTGTCCTCCCACTTCCCAAATCAGTTCTTTCCCTGCTCTCCATGTACTCTCTCCATGTAAATGTGGCTTCCTTAGCCCCAGTCACAGCCCTGCCTGCTGCCATCTGCCATATTGGACCTGAGAAGATCTGAAGAAAGAGCGACTGAGAGCAAAGGAGAAGTGCTATTGTCAAAGGGCAGGCTGTAAATGGAGGAATCTAAGCCCAAGAACTGAGGCTGAAACTGCACCTCCTCACCTCCTCTCCTGTGAATGGTACTGGGTTTCTGAAAAGGAATAGGAAATTACACATCCTCCATGCTGTAAGGTCCTCTCTGGGCTTTTGACATAGGGAGACCACTGAAGGACTGAATTCAGCCAGGCTGGGCATAGAAAGAGCTCTGTGGCCCCATTTATTGCTGCACATCTTGAAGATTGATCCTTGAAGAATATGAGGATCTTATATTTTTTTCCTAGCAATCATTTGAAGCTGCTATAACTTAATAGGCTCATGGGCTAAGAAGGAAGCTCAAGTTTCGCACTTCTACAAGGGGTTTGGAAAGGTAGTAGTTAAAAGGCTATGTCTAGAGCTAAATACTCACAAAAGCTATGTGTGACAGCAGCAGGGCTGAGTTCTACTGAGCATCCATCTACTAAGCAGCTTTATTAACCGAGGTTCCTACAACTGAATTAATGAAGTCATAAGATTGGGCAGTTTCTCAGGAGAAATGCAAAACCAGGTAGGTAGGACAATAGCCACCAACACTAAACCTGGGAATGAATGGGATACGGTTTGCAAAGAAGGAAGGAAAATGAGCAGTAAAAGAATATTTACTTATCAAGTACACTTACAGCTGGGTGGGGAACTGGAGAGGTGGATGCTTACCGTTGGCATTTACAAGAGCAAAGTTGGATTTTGCAGTTTAGAGTTACACCTTATTTTCCCCAAGCTGATGCTGAGTTTTCATGTAGACTCACAGTTTACAGAAATGTAAATGTGAAAACACGGCCTGTTACAGGTACCTAGGGAAGGCATTTAGATTTTCCAGAAATTTAGAGCTGAGATTGCAGCTGATGTTTCTTTACTTTGCAGGGCCTTGGTTTTCCTGATAGAAGACGTATGTTTCTTTTAGGGCTTTCCAGATGGTCTAAAGGTAAATAGTGGTACTTGTGTCTTCACCGCATTGTAAAGAGCAGCAGATTTGATGGGAGAGCTTTTCAGGGATTTCTAGAAAGCTTGGTTATTAAAACAATAGGAACATAAAAATTTGTAAAAGGACCTTTCCTTAGGTCTTGTTAGTTCCTATAATAAATTTTCCGTAAGAACCTTGTCAATTGTAGAGAATCCAAATAAATCACATCTGCTGGATCACCTTTATGTACACACTTATTTTTATCCTACTCAAGCACCAGCTTGTTAGTGCAGCAGGTACAGACGCCACACTGTCACCTTCCCAGCAGACCATCTCCATCCATCTCCTTCTTGTTCTTCATTACAGGCTCTATTGTCTCATCTGAGCTGAAACTCAGTCTCCAGAGTCTATGGTGCCTTGGCTCCCCTGCAGAGACCTTTACACTGATGTGAGGTTTTATCATCAGTCCTCTGGTGTAATCTTTGTTTGTGTGACAGGTTACTCCTAAAGGGGGGTGGGAAGGGGAGGAGACATCACTCTGGCTGCTCTGGTGGCTGAGGAGCTGATGTTGCTTGTGCTCAGGAAAGAAAAAACAACTGGGCACTAATTATTAGCAAATACCATGTTAAGTAATAGCAAAATATTTGATTGAAGTTGTCAATAATAAGAAACAAGATGAATCATTCACAAGCTGCTATCTAAGTGTCTTAGTCATTATATTAATGCATAATAAAAAAGAGATTATCAGAGGAAGGATTTCCCTGCACATCCCAGGCCTTGGGTTCATGTACACCTATGCATGCACAGAATCCTGCAGTCTGACATAATTCTCACTGAACGTCCTTAAATTGCCACTCCTGTGACTTTTGCCCATTCTCATTTATTCAGGCCATTCCTACTGTGTTGCTCTTTCCAACAGTGTGGCTTTGTTTGCAAACTGGGTATAAATAGGTTCTGAAATTTTGAAAACTGAACATGTCTGAGGCATCTCTAACAATAAAAAAAAATATTTATTTGGGATACTTCATTAAGGCCTTTGCTACTGCCTACAGATGCAGTGGATGATATCACAGTTACAACAAATGTGTTTCTTCACCACTTTGGGAAATACTGAGAGTGAAGCAGTACCCTCTCAAAACTGGCATTTATCAGAACTTTTGACTATTATTCTGTGGTTTTATACAGACTTCATGGGAATTTAAGTTAGTGAATGAGGAGCCAGGAACAGATCTAAGCGGAAAAGGATGAAGAGAATGAGAAGACAGGTTCTTCTACATATTATTGTATCAAAATAGCTGCTTTTCTGCAATTTTCTTGTAGAACTGTGCAGCACTAACATCATGGGAGCACAAAAGAAGTCCAGAAAATTTTGGAACAGTACATATTATATACTATCATAAAAGTACGATGATGAGTCTGACTAATTTTATCTTTCAAATTATATTCTTAAACAGCCACAGCTGAGCTATTCTGGGGGAAAGGAAGTGTGATGGTTGTGTATTAGTTTGCAAAGAATCTTGCAAGACTTTTTCATTCCCTGAGCAAAAGTTTCAGATATTCTGTGTAGGCACCACAAAGACTACAAAGATGGGTCAGACCTTTGCAACCCCTCCTTCCATTCCATTTCCTCGTAAAATTTTCTTTATCCTGAGTGGACCTAGTCCGGGAGTGGCTTTGCTATCTGTCTCTTTTCTCTCCCCAGACCCCTGTGAGTGGTCTCTATATCTGTACAAAGCCCAAGTGTTGGGTGGTAGGAGTGAAGGGGAGAAGGGTACCCTTCTGGATGCCTTTGCTTTTACGACATTCAGCTTCTGTGTTCTTTCCTGAAGTCACTGGTATGATGTTAGTTATCATCGTGTTTTTCATAATAAAATGCCCTCAGATAATCAGTGCTCCCCTTTTGGTTTAAAAAGCTCACCCCTGCATACCTTGAAAGCCTGGGGTGATGTTGCTGAGTTAATAAGAGATAAAACTGTTTTCTGGGAGGTTTATGTATGCCATTCAGTCAAGTTCTGCATTGCTTGCTTATGTCCTTAAAGGTCATTTAACAGATAATCTCTATTGATTTGAAACATAAAGCCGTGGGTAACCCTGGGATAAATTAATAGCTGACACAGAAATAAAGCATTTAATCAGCCTCCAAAGCTATTAGGGTGCTACATTATACAACAAATTTTGTTATTCTCTAGCAAGTCATAAAAAGAGAATAAAAAGTACTGAATGTCCTTTTGTGTGGTGGCATCAAAGTGCTGAGGGGACCACAGTGTTTTGAGCTCTCTCTTCTGTAACTCAGTTGTTCAGTACCTGCTATGTTTGTTTTACCCGTGTTTGCCGGAGACTCTGGACCCCAGTCAGACCTGCAAGTACCCAATTCCCATCAGAGGCAGAAGTCTGACATCTGTTAACCCTCAATTTGCTTAGCTCAATTATATATTTGTCCTTTCACCAGGAAGAACTGAGTGGGTTTTTTTGGGTTTCCCTCCCATCAAGGCCATTTGGGTTTCCCTGCCATCAATCTCATTGTGTTCTCTAACTGATAAGTTATTGTTTTCACAATAGCTGAATTCCTCTTCTGATTTACAAGAAGTTTAAGAACTGACTTATTTATACTGTGCTGACATCATCTTGCTTCAAAAGAAAAAGGAATATGGGTGACTGTAAGGATCAGCTTGTGCTGCTGGGTGAGGATCCTTGGCTAACACAGAACAGAAAGTCTGAGGTTGTTCTTCAGCACCTGGTTGCTGCCCCTCCAGACCTGATGCCTGAGCAGAGGTTGTGTCTCTGTGTGTGCTAAGCTGGTCTGCTAAGACAGGCTCTTCCCAAGCTTGTCCTCAGAAAGCTTGTATGTGCTGACAACAGTGTTGCTGGCTTGCGCACAAGAATGGAGAGGCCTTTTGTTGACCTACAACACTCTAGAGTATTTGGAAAACCCCATCACAAAGGGGGAGAATTTCACCTCAGCTAACAAGTCCTCCATAACCTTTCCACAGTTCTCTTGAGAAACTGAATTTTTTTGTATGCAGTGAGGAATACAGATGGTTAACTTATTAGTTCTTAAGTTATGGCCTATGTCAGTGTTAAATTACTCTCCAGGTTACTCCCTCATATTTGAAAAAGGAAAAAAGCACACACATATGCACCCCAGAACCAAAAAAACCTACCACCACCAAAAAATTTCACAGTGAAGTTGTCTAAACATGGGAACACATTGCTCAGGGACACTGTAGTGCCTCCACCCCCAGAAATTTTCCCAACTCGAAAAGGCCTTGAACAGGCTGATCTAACAGTGAAGTTAGCCTTGCTTTCAGCTGGGGGTTACACTAGATGCCTTTGAGAGTCCTTCCCAACCTGAAGTCTTTTATGATGACTTTTATAATTTTCTCAAAAGGAGCTCTCAGGTTCCTACCGAGCTGAGAACTGTCAGGATTCAGCATATTCCTCCTAACCATTTTTCAGCAATGCACCTCTGCCACACCTTTTTTCTTCAATGGAACTGTTTACAACTATAATTTCCTCTTCTGGACAGCAAGGCAAATGTCCAGACCACCCCTGGAGACCTGGTGCTCAGCATAAACAAAGTGATGTGCAAAGAGGGTTGTCTCTGTGTGTCTGTTGTAGCTGCAATTTGAAACAGGTTAGACCTCGCAGGCTCCTCTTCTCAGATGATTTCAGCAGAGGTGACAGGGAGAAGTTAAGCTGAGAGGTCCCATTAACCTTCTTCAGAAAACATGTAACTGTATAAGTCACTAAGGTTTATTTCTTCTGTAGAAAAAAAAATGTCAAAACCTTGGGCAGAGGTGGAGGAGTGATTTTTAAGTTTTAATATTTCTCAGCAGTGGGAAATGAAGAATGTTCTGAAGTCTATCCATCTGCTCTGCCTTCTTGTGAAGGTCTTTGTCTTTCCCAACACTCTATCTTTAGCAGTTCCTGTGGTGTTTTTTCCCCATCACGTGAAGATACTCAGCAGAATTGGCAGTGAGAGATTTTTTGAATGACAGCCTCAATTCTTACTGTTCCAAGCATTTCCTTGTGGGTGTGCACTGAAATATTTCTGCTGGAGCTGGAACTAATAAAAAATTCTCTGTAGCTGAACTGCGTGTAAGTTTGCATTCTCGTTGCATTCTCTAAAACTTCTGCCTTGTGGAAAAAAGGAGAACTTGCAGCTACAGTTTTTCTAGATGTTTTAATGTCTGAACAGCATGTCTGCTTTTGGTCTTCACTGGCTTTCAAGCAAGGGCATGCTACCTTTTCCACTCCTTTGAAATTCCTCAAATTGTGTATACCTTGTTAATTTGGTGGCTTAGGGGAATGTGGCTGTTCAACATCAGTAGACATCTCCAGCTCACTGTCAATCACTGCCATGCTGAATGCTGTCCACGTGCTCCTGCTGTGTTTCCTGGTTTCCACTGGTTTTTTTTTCCTCTGTAGCAATGCCTCACCCCATTACCACTTGGTACCTCTCTGTGGAGGTCCTGCTGTGGAGGTCCCACCCTGAGGCTCTAGCCCCAGCCATCCAGTTAACTTGGGTATAAACAGGTCCATCTTTGCCCACATGAGAACACCACAGTGCTCAGTCAATTTTCCTGCAGTAGGATTAGCAGGATGAGCAGCTGCATCCCATGGCATGAGCAGCAGTCAAGGTCCATTTCTGCCTCCTGCAGCCTCTGACTGAAGCCCTGGTTTACACAGTTCAGAGCTCAGCATGCTGGTGAGTCTAATAAAAAAAATAGGTTTATATTTTTTGTGTGTTTGGATAAATAACCCCTTATATATTTTCTTCTTGTTTTTCTTCTTCTAGAGCAGTCTTCTCTTTACTCCCAGTGTGCAGTGCTGTATGGAATAGCTGAAGGCAAGGACAGTTTTCTGTTACAAATGTGTGTTAGCAGCAGCAGGAAGCTGCTCTTCTGATAACAGCCTACAGATGTCTGTCACCTTATAGCAGAATCTCTATAAATCTTTGGCCCTTCTCCAAATCCTCAAAAAAGGGGGGCAAACCCGCTAGTTTTGGCACATAAAGGACCAGGCTGTTCCTCAAATGACGGCTTTGAGGACATTGCTGTAAGCAAATCAAGTAGCTGTTCTGCAATGTTCCTGTCCTCATTCAATCTTCCAGAGGGGAAAAAATATGGGTTAGGCTGGAAAGTGAGTGGTGCTGAGATGAAAGGTTTGATAACAGCTGTAAAGACATACTAGGTGTGTAAATACCAAGGATAAGATTATTAACACAAAGTGACACAAATGCATCTCTCAAGGAAGTGTCTGCTTTGCCTTTCCTGTCGGACAGTTCAGACTTTAGCTAATCATGCATGGCCAACTAATCAGAAACTTACTGTGAACAAGGCATCTTACATCCCACAGCAGCTGCACACTGTTAATATCACTGTAGCAAAACGTGAATTACTGCAGTTGTGGAGACATATCTTAGACTACACTTTATTGTGATTTTGCTGAGTAGGAACAAAACGAACTGCTCTTTAATTAATGCAGATGACAGCAGCAGCTAAGGCAAACCTGAACCGACTGCAGAAGTACCCCAAACAGGCTAGTGAACACCTAAATAAAGAAAAAAGTAAGCATCTAATTATAATTTCATATCCTTTTGCAGGTGCTTGAGTTTATTGAAGATGTATCTCTTTGAATTGTGGTTTATATCCACCATTACCATTTTCTGTTGTACCAAACCCCCCAACTGTGTTGATTACTTTTAAATTTGAACCAAACAGCTAAAGCACAATTCACATTTTCTTTTTATTGGCAGTATTTATCCTCATTTTCTCAGAGGAGACTAGCTAGATTAAACGTAGTAACTGCAGCCAACAGTCCATCTCAGCACAGTTCAGTTTTGTACCACTAATGAAATTTCACACACAGGTTTTGTTCCATTTAAGGCTTTTAAAACCATTTCATGAAACTGGAATTGTCTCTACATTAAAAAGCAAAGCTCCAAAAATCTTTTGTCTGGTAAAGGTAAGATGGAACACTATGATGATACATTTCCCAGGAATTTAAGGAAGAGGCTATTGTCCCCTAACAGAACAATGTCTGCTTAACCTCTAACTGTTGTGTAATTTGACATGCTTGCTCTTTGGAGATTACTGTGAAGATCTACTGAGGTGTAGAAATGATAGAACCAATGCCCAACCAAAATCTGAAAGATAAGAGATTAAATTTGAAACTATATACTGATATTTGGCCTCAGCATAGTTTCTCATAGGTAATCTTTGAAAGATGAGTTGCTGAGAGTTTGTATCACTGCTTTACTGTCATCAAACTGAGAAGTTTCAAGCTGTGCTCTCACTGAAAAAGAGTGCTGAAAAATTAATTTTGACCTAATTGCAAACAAATAATACATTAGCTTGTATGTCTCTGCCTTATCACCTAATCACAGATCTAAAGACGACAGCCAAAAGCGAATGCATTTCTTTCTGAGCTGGTAGATATTTTCAAGTGAATGTAAAATGGCTTTTCATTTATACCAAGTCAAAAAAAGGAAACAATAATACTTATCAGGATTCACCAGGTTAATAGCATCAGCAGTGTATGCAATGTATTTTTTCCAAGTACAGCATCCTATCTAATATTACAAAGATACAGAAGTGATTACTTAGTACCAAAGGGCATATTACTAGCTGATTTCTTTGATCTAAGATAAATTATTGGATCCAAAAATATGAATTCAAAACACTTGTACTGCCCTTAAGCTGTAGAAAAGCATCGTGTATCTCCCAAGTTAAAGCACTATCCTATCAGATTTCAACTACTGGCAGCTGCTTTCTTGAAAGAAATTCCTTCAAGAAACTTGATAATCCTGGTACTTAGTTGGAAAAGCTTCATATTGCAAATGCAGAGGCTAAAAATTGGCTCTTAGTCTTGCATTTCCATTACAAAAGTCCTTTTCAGTCTTCCCATACATGGTGCTGGAACAAGTGTAATGCAATGCCTATATTTTATATAACAAAATAATGGCTGGATTGCCCCCTATGGAAAAGATCAGAGTCCACTGGATTTGATCTTTTTCATTCACAAAGAATTTCCTTTTTTCCAGTACCATGACTTAAGACCCTGAGCAGCACCAGTTCTTTTGTGAGAGCACCTGTCTTGTTGAAGTCGGGACAATACTCAGTGCAAGATTCACTCTGAGCATGCGTGTGTGTGTGTGTAAGAGAGAGAGAGAAGAGAAGCGAGGGGACAGTAGGGTGTACAACTGCAGTGCAGTGCATTGCTGTAGGTATTCAAATAGCAGTGGGAACATTCCCATGGCTGCAGCTCCCTGGACCATTGGTTTTTAGCCAATGGCTCCTGAGAAGTGACTATTTAGAAACCTTAGTTTAAAAGTTATTAAGAATGCAGGCACTGCTTACTCCTGTCTGAGCATGTTCAGCATCTTAAGGACACATTTTGGTTGTGCCTTTGGGTAAGTTCTTGTCATAGAGAAGGCAGAGAAGGTAAAATAGCCTCACACATGCTAAAGTGGCCCGTGTACTTTTGTGTCAAGGCATAGTTTACATCAATTTTCCTTCTCTCTCTCTTCTGTCCAACAGATAATTTTTAAACTATCTGTACCTCATGATTTGTTTATAAGCTGAAGGCAAGAGTTGTTTTCTTGCCCTATAGCACAGCATGTTCTGTATTAGTCCAAGGACAAAAAAGAATAGTCAAAGTGTTTTCAACTTGCCACATGATGCCAGTATTCCATAGGATTTCTCTCAATTGGGATTGCAGGTAGAGTACATGATAAGTGGCTTTATGTATTTATTTAAATGATACATAATTTTTCCTGTCACTGTCATGGCACTGCTTGTGTTGCCTTTCTGCAAACCATGTGCAGAAGGTTCTTCCAGCAGAACCTCTGCAGAAAGCAAATGTGAAACTTCTCACTGCAGTCCTTGTGAGATGTGCATTTTGAATTCTGTTCCTATGAGCACTGGCACCTGCACATTAAGCACATCCTTCAACCTAGCCCTCGTCAACAAAACACTTAAGGATTTGACTGAGTGCTCTCCTCAACTGGGGGCCTCCGCTCCAATTCTTAGCTCACTGCAGTTGGTGTAAGCTTTGATGAGAGCTGCAAGTTGAGCAGCCCCAGCCTTCCAGCTTCATTGAATGTGTGAATTGTCCTTAAAAGTTTTCATTCTGCTTTCCTAACCTTGACTGTTAATATCTCCTCCTACTGCACCTCTCCTTAAAAGGCTGCACTTTGTCATACCTTATTGGTTTTGCCTCTTGATGTATTGAGGACTAATGCAGTGTTGTGGGAGAGCATGTTGTTTGTTTTCTGGGGACAGTATTTGTTTGGTAGCCAATTCCCCTCCAGATGGAAGCAGAGGCCCCGCAGGTGCCTCAGCAGAGCATGGCACAGCCCTGCAGTCCTCACACCCAGTATTTGCAGCAATTTTTCTATCACAACTCAAGTAATAAGGAACCACTCTCTCTCCTCCTCCTCCACTGTCTTACACCATTTTCACCAAGTACTGCAAACTAATTACACAAAATCTTCAGAGAAACAAGTGAAGTGTTTATACAGCTACAGACTATTTTCTCTATTTTTTTTTTAAATATGTAATAGTTACTTCTAGAGTTCTTTTATTATTAAACACTGAGGGTGGCTCATGGAGGGAAGTAAACACAGACTTGCCCTGGACCAAAACACTTAACCTTCATTGATTTAAATGAGAATTGAGCACGCACTCAAATGCCTTTATTAATAAAGGCTAACATAATGCCCCAGTAGTTGAGTTAAACTTTTCCTCCAGTCCTTCAAACAAGGATTTTTTGCAAAAATTAGGGAAGGAGGGTAGCATGGCCTCAAATATTAAAGATAATAGCATTTTCAACTTGTGTATTTCTAAAAGTGCATTTTAATTTAGTTCTGGGAATGTGAGTTCTTTCAAAAATAAGACTTTGCAAAGCCACTACTCTTTGAATTAATTGTCTACTGTATATTTTTAATATGTGAGTCAGATCAAGTGCAAATTGCCTTTTAGAAGTTGCCAGATCAAAAACTTGTTTTATCTAGGGCTGACTTTTCCCTTGAGGTTTGATATCTTTCTACTCATCAAAAAGTGTCAAAGTTCCCCTTTTCCAGTACCAGTATGGCAAGAAAAGACATCATTTTGTCTTTCTTGTGCTCACTGCCAATGAAACAGTATCTACATAGCATTATTTTCAGCACTGAATATAATTAAAAATGATTTACATAACATTTAATAACAGTTTAAGAAGATGAAATTTCATTACCATTATTGAATTATTCTTCCAGTTTCAAGTTAAGTATCACAACTGGAGTGATTTTTTTAACATGCAAGTTGCATCCTCAGCAACGTATTTCAGTCAATTTATATTGATATTCTGAGGGTACTCTCATTCTACATGTCTCTGCTTTTATTTCCAATTTAGAAGCAGAAGAGGTTAACCAGGATTTAAAGGAAACACAATAGACAGTAATTCATTCTGTTGCATGCCTGAACCATTTGCAATTATGAATGGTATTGAATTTTTGTAAACTGAATTTCTAATTGAATTTCAGGAAATATTTGCCATCATTACATTTTATAAAGGATAAGAAGTGTTGCAGAAGGTTTGGGTATTTTAATTAACTATTAAACAAGGTAGGCAGTGTTACCTTTCAATCATTAGTAGAAGAGGCAGCAAGAAAGAGAGATTAGCAAAGTTAATACCAGCAATAAACCCTCTGTCTCAGTTAGAGGTAAATAAGATACTTAGATAGAGAAGATGTTTGTAGCTCTTCCAGACTTGATGAACTCCATTCTTTGACAGAAAAAGCACACGCTAAAAATGTGTGGGAGCCAGCAGCAACCAGCTCTGGGGATCCACAAAGGGAATGGATGAAGTGCCATAAATTGATCTCATCATTTTTGCTTTCCCCCCTTTCTTCAGAGAGAACAAGGGTGAGGAGAAGCAAGGGAGCTACATACCACTCAGCATAACTTTAATACCCAGAAAGACTCTGGAACAGAGAATTCAGCCACACATTCATAAGTAACCGGAAAGTTATGAGAGGAATTGCCATCAACTCTCTTCTTGTCTAACTTCTAGCCTGTAACTTGTTCTTCACAGATCCAAGTAACTCTTTTTACAGTGGAATAATGGCATTTGTGGGTAGAATGGGAGTGTGAATATTTTATACCTGGTTCTTAGTAAGGTTTTTCACAATGTTTAACATTATATTCACAAGCCAGCTACAGAATCATGGTTTAGATGAAAGAACCCTAACCTGCAAGCAAAATTGTGCTCAAGAAATACTTTTCAGCACTTTCTTGACAAAAGGGGAAGATATATTTATGCAGCTCTGCAGGATTTTGCCTTCTAGTTTGCTGTCAGCAGCGGTCTAGGTGAAGGAACAGATAGGGTGCTTACACTAAGAAAAAAAAAAGCCAGAAGAACAATAGTTATGCTGCAAGGCAGAAAATAGATGAAAATGGAGAAATAATCTGAAAAAATCTGCACATGCAGTCAGAACAACTGGAAAATGCTATAACCAGATATAGTCAAGTGAACTAATAGGGAATGGAAAGCACAAGACTCCAGTCTCCAGTCTAGGTAGACTGGAGCCCTAGGCAATCATTAATGGCATGATAATTAACAAGCCAAAATATTGGATTCTGCACCTGGGATGGAGTGACGCTGGGCACAAGTATGAATTGGGAGAGAAGTGTCTGGAGAGCGGCCCTGCAGGAAGGAATCTGGGGGTTCTGGTTGGCAGCAGTCTCAGCACAAAACAACAGCGTGCCCTGGAAGTCCAGAGGGCATCCCACATCCTGGGGTGCATCAAGCACAGCATCACCAACTGGAATATTCTATTCTACAGAGCCACTCTCCAGGGAGTATCCTGACAATGTAATGTATTTTGAGCTGCATGTGGGTCTGGAAAAGGGGAAGTACCATTCTGGGATGTATAAACTACAAGTACAACCAGCATGTAGAGCAATCCTTTAATTCTGGTTAGTAATGCCAAGACCCCTATTGTAATCCTCAGTCAGGTTTTCACCAGCATTTCCAGGAAAGAGAGGAAATGTTTGTGAACAGGCTGGAAAAGTGCCTGTCCAGAGTAACCATAAGGCAGGCAGATGCACATTTGAGAACCTACCCAGCAATACTTCCCCAGGCTTTTCTGAACAACACCAAAGCACATGAGATGATACAATATATTCACAATTTTAGCTTTGTTTGTGTTTGTTTTGCATTGCTGCTGTAAAATTTAACTTGCCATTCAGTTTGACCCATCTCCCCATGAAGTTCAGATATTAATGCAATATGGGGAAGAAAATGCTTTTTTTCCCTTGTTCTTTCATTTCTGTGGATGAGGCTTTTCCAGCCTTGCTTGTGAACAAGAAAATCAAATATACATGCATATTGGATATACTCACTGTTGTGCTTAGGTTTCGTTGTTGTTGTGGTAATTTCTTCAAGAAATACCGGTTTATTCTTAGTAACATGCTGCCATCAATTTGAGGGGTCAAAACAGAGAATTCTGGATTCTAAAAAAATTTGAGGATAATCCTCTTTCTCATAGGACTCCCTTTTCTTATGAGACAACAAATTACTGTTTTCTTCTGTTTACAAAGTTTTGCTGTGAGAATTTCTCCTGTATTTTCACTACTAATCTACTTTGTTGGAAAGAAAACTCCTATTGCACACATTGGGTACATCAAAAATATTTTGGTTTAATTGGAACTAATTTCTGTTTCCAATTCTATTTAAATTATGATTCCAGACTAATTTTAGGTCACTGGCAATGTTTGAAGGGAATATGCATTTATTTTGTCCACACACAGAATTTGTGTATCATTTTTCCTCAGGTAAATGTCAATGGGGCGGCCCCATTTCTGCAGAATGTCCAGATTAGTATCTTTTAGCATGAAAAGTATATGCTTCATTTCTATCAAGTTTGAGATCACACAAAAAATGCTATTCCTTAGGTGTCAAATTTTTTATGTCACTTAGTCACATATTTATGCCACTTTTCTCTTCTGAAATGAGACATGGTATTTAGAATACTGCAGATGGAAGCAATCTCTAAATCAGTCATGCAAACCACTAGCTGTTTTATCATATAGGACATAGCGATGAGACCTTTTCAAATACTCTTTTACATGTTAACAAAGAAATTGGCCTTTAGAAAAGTGATAAGGAAATGGAGCTCAAAAATATCTGAAAAATATCAACTGGGTGGTGTCATTTTAGCAGGATTCCTGGATCCTTCTATGGTGTGGGATGCTTGAAATCCTAACATAGATTTTATTTATCTGAAGCCTTACTCACTCTTCCGTCAGCATCCACGCTGCTTCAGCAATCACCACCTGGCTTTCTGCAATGGGGGAAGAGCTGGTTGCCTCCTGTGCTTTGCAAAGGCCCATGCTAGGAATTAGGGCACAAGAGGGGTTGCAGCAGGTGTTTAGGACCACCTGAATCAGCTGAGCATTTGCTTGCACTGCTTTGGGGATACAGAAGAAAATGTGAAGCTGAAGTGGCTCTTACTATTAAGAATTTCTAATTTTTTTACATTGAACAACACACTGGACAACAAATGTGTGTTGAAATTGAGAAGGGTGAAGCCAGCCTCTTAGATCTTCTCTTTTTCCCCGTTCCCATGGTGGCAATTAGCAGGATGGTGCTCTAGGCTCAGCAAGGCATTACTCATGCCCAGAATGGACTGCAAAGTGAACTGTCAGTATGGCAGATTGTCTCTGCCAAGGAAAAAAGGATGAGAGCTCTCCCAAGAGTAGAAAAGAGGATTTGGAGCCCATTTTTTGGAAGGTATTTAGGAATCTGAGGACGTAAGGAAACATTTGGTGGTTTACCCATGGCACCTGAGTCATTAGCTCATTGTCTCACAGCCCAGCCTGAGCCCTAGAATTAAATACTAAATGTTGATAGGATGTCATATATGGCTCACAGGGAAATTAACTGTCTTGGGAACATCCCTTTCTGCATAGGTATTCTTACTGGGTATCCCGGGAACTCAGCTTGGTGGGTTGAATTGTCAGTATGACGCTTCCTGGTGGTTGCCAGGAGGTCGCGTAGGCCCCACTTGCGACCACGTTGCCCAAGCCCTCCCTCTTATCTGAGTTCTTGGCAAGGCATTTCGCTTCTCAGGAAGAGGCATGTGGGTCAAGAAGAGAGTAGATTGATGTTGTGGGAATGCAGCAATTGATAGCATGGTATTAAACAGTTGTGGCTCTGCAGCTCACATCAGTCCAGGTGAAAGCTTTGACAGAAATACCTGGGTCTCTTTGTATGGCTCTTTGAAGATGGGCTTACAGTCTGTAATTCTTTCCAGCAGAATTACATCTCCTACCCAAACCAGTCCCTCTCCAAGGCCTCTGTTACTGACATCAATTAGTGGAAATATTCGTCATTGGAAGAGGAAGACCATGATTCAGATTTTTTTGCTCATTAGTTGACGATCTTGTTGCCAACTGTTGAAGCTTATCAGCTTTCTCTCTCACTCATGCAGCCCACTTGTGTCAAAATGAAGGTTTTATTAGGTGCTTTGCATTAAAATAGAGATAAAAGGAGTGTGTTTGCTTGAAGCAGAACAAGACAGAATAAGCCAGATCTTCAGCTGATATACATTTGTCAGAGCTCTATAAAGATAATGAAGCGATACTAATTTGCATTAGTTAAGCAGCTGAGCTGGTCTCTTTCATAGAGACTCCTCTGCAGATCTGGTGATGACCGTGTATTGCTTCTGGCTCAGATGGAGTCAATTTTCCCCACTGCAGCCTTCACAGTACTGTGGGTTGTATGGGTATCTAGAAAGGTGCTGATAACATGCCAGTGGTTTGGCTACTGCTGCATCAAGGCTGTCTTCCCAACTTTCTCCCCTCACCAGTAGGCTCAGGATTGGAAAGATCTTGAAAGAGGACCTAGCCAGGACAGCTGACCCAAACTAAACAAAGGGATGTTCTGTACCATTTGAAATGTGTTCAACAAAAGAAGCTAAGGGAAAGAAGTAGGAGGGGGGACATTTGTTATTATGACATTTGTCTTCCAGAGCAATTGCTGAAGGCCATCCTCCTGGGGAGTAGCTGGACATCATCTGCTGATGAGAAGTAGAGAAAAAATATTTTCATTTTCCTTTGCTTCTGCACATGACCTTTGCTTTTGCTTTAATAAACTGCCTTTATCTTGACACAAGAGGTTTTCCCCATCTTATTTTCTCTCTGTCCTGTCCTGCTGAGAAGGAGAGTAAAAGAGCAGCTTGGTGGACACCTGACATCCAGCCAAGACAACCCTGACAGCTTCTAGCCCATGCCTCAGATAGGTCAGAAATAGTCTAAATCATGCCTCTGTCAAGGATGGTTGATAGGCAAGATTTAGTTGCAAGTAAATGGTGGAATTCTTACTCTTTTCCCTGAACTGTTTTTTGGTATTATCAGGCAGAACTGCTCTGCTTTACCTCTGCCTTTAGGGCAAGGGATTTGCATTTTTTCATGACTGCTTGGAATTAATCATGTGGAGTTAAGAATGATGTGTTTCTCCAAATCTGGCTGGAGACACACTCCATCCTCTGTTTTTCACTGCTTCTCTGCTCGTCTTGCTTCTCAATTTTAGGCAGTGAGGAGGTTTTTCCTACCTTTTCTACCCCTTTTAACAATCTTTCCCTCTGTCTCACTCACTTAACTCAAATTTTCTTTTGATGCCACCTGCTCAGAAATAGTCAAATATCATTTACCTTGTAAACATACATTTCTAGCCAATATCACTCTGCCTTCTGCAGTGACAAAAGAGAATAAATTTCAATAATTTGTATTTTGAGTAAGTAATAAAGGTTGAAGGGATTCCATACTGTTGTATTATTCCAAAAACACAGACATCCTTTGGCCTTCGTGAGCCCACGAGCTGAATCAGAAGTGTGCAAGTCCCCCCTCAATAGGAGCTGAAACTCTCAAGTCCTTTTGCAGACATCACTGTTTGATTCATGCAAACTGGAAGCAAAAGTGATGATAAGCAAAAAGAAGTGTCCCTCCTGTTTCCCCTTGCTGGGAAGTTAATACAGTTTTCATGTGTTGTGACATTTTTTAGTGTTCCCAGGGATGGCTGCATAACCGCAGCCTGACAGCCGGGGGCACTGGGAACAGACACATTCCAAGTCCCCTAACAGTGAGGGTCTGGGACAAGTGATACAAAGCAGGTAATGAAAAATTTAGCAGAAAAACAGCACTTTCACTCTGTTCAGTAAAGTAAATTTTATCTCTCCCAAATTCTTTTAAGAAATTAAATATTTTTTTAATGGAATTTTTTGGTGGATTTGTGTGTGTGAGTGTATGAGCTGGTTTTCCACTCAAAATTCAGTGTGGAAAATTCCTGCAGGTAGTTTTCTGTCTTTGATTCAGACTATCCACTGAGATATAATATTCATTTCATTAGGCTCATCAGTGTTAATGCTGTTCAGCTCCATCTAATGAAAACAGTAAATTAACAAGTGCAGTAGTTCTCTTTCACTTACTAATTGATATATGATGAAAGTTCCCATGCTACCAGCTAGTACATCCTCAAAGAGAGTAAGCAGAAACAGTGGCTTAAGGGGTTTTAAAAATGTATGTTTTTAATGACAGTGATAGCCAGTATATGCTATTTAAGAGAAAAATGCAAAAAAAAGTTGCTGCCACTGGATAACAAAATCTTATACAAATCATTTTCTTCCCTGGGAATTTGAGCAGCTATTGTACTTATGCAGGAATGGTCTTTGAATACATATTTCAGTAGCATTATGCACTTCAGCATAAGGATTATCATTCTGAAATCTGTTCTCGTAGTTGGGGGTTTTTTTTTGGTGGACTTTTAACTTTCGATCGTGAGCTTGCATCTAATTGAGGAAGTGCTTATACGACTGACTGCTGATTGCTGGACAGGAAAGCCTTGAGTTACTAGTCATTTTCCAGGAAGTTAAAATGGAGGATGACAGATTCTCATCTGATGTTTATCAGCTGATCTGCTTAAAATTGAATTGTGTTTATTTGCATCTAAGTATGGGAAAGAAACCCCTCAAGGAAGCACTGAAGAACACCTCCGTCAATGACAGAGTCACACAGTTCCCCAGAAGCCCAGGAGACTTTATCAGGCCACAGCCAAGCACCTGTTACCAAAGGAAACTTTGAATGATCAGTAAGGGAAATAAATGAAAAACCATAAACTTCATCAGTACTGGCTTGTGGGTGATTTCACTCTTCCTAAAAAATCAGCAACTGACTTCCCCTTCTGTAGTAACATATGCCTACAAACCTTCAGAGGGAAAAATCAGAGACAGGCGAGAATTAAAAATGCAAAAAGGAACTGAAAATAATCCATTCTGCTGTAAGAAGTATGGAAAAGACTGCAAATAGGAGCTTGCACATCTCCCAAGTCATCATGTTTTAAAAAGGGAATGGATCAATGTGTAGAGGAAGCAATCTCAGTCACTTTGGAGCCAAATGGATCTGCTCAGATTGCAAGAAATCTCTGACCAGGTCTTGCAGCATTACCCAAACACCGTACAAACTGTAAAGGCACCAACCTGCTTATAAGTGATGTTCCCCTTGGCTTGGTGGAGCTGCAGTGATGAGATGCTGCTCACCCGCAAGTGACAAAAGCCAGGGCTCCTCACTGTTGTGTTCTCTGAGTTCTCTGAGTGTCCCAGGAAAGACACTGCTTTCCTGAGGCAAACGTGCTACTTGCTTCCTCCTGCTCCCATCAGCAGCTACTCCAGTGTGTACACTGCCAAACCACATGGCCCTTGCAAGTGAGGCTTTTTTTGGCAGGAATACCCCGAGGTCCTCAGCGAGGTCACCCGAGGGCTGCTGTGCTCACTGCATTTGTTTTAATTGGGCTGAGCTGCCGTAATGCTGCCAGAAATGGGCCTTGCTGCACCTGCAGAGACAGTGTAGTAGGCAGTTTTCATTTAACAAGAAGTGAACTTTGTAAATTCAAAGTATTTATTTTATTATCCCAAACTTGATTTCTCCCAATTATTTTTTCACAAGTATCTCAGTATTGTTATATTCCATCTGGACAAGCCAAAAATCCTGTCCCACAGACAGATGGAGCAAAGGAAGGAGAAATTTTTATAAATGCAAACAAAATTCTTTAACTGAAGGCTTGCTTATGATTTTAGGTTCTTGATTTTGTACTCAGTGAAGTGTCTTTCTCATATATGATAGCTCTTATAAGGCTGTGGTCTGTAAAATTAGTAATACAGTGGAATGTATACTTGCATTTCTTACTTCTTTATAATGTATTTTTTTCACTAAACATTATATATTTTTTAACTAAATGTAACAGGATTGTGACAAAAAAAGAGATCAGTCTAATGAAGTATTTCTGAACTTCTTGCATAAGTCTGTGGAAGTATTTCTGAATTTCTTGCATAAGTCTTAAATCATATCATGACAAATATAATCTATCATTTTCCTGCTGAGGTGGAATGTGGGATGGTACAGACTCTGCCCCTGCTTTTCAGATATAGTTAATTTTTCTCTTTATTTTGTTCATTACAGAAGAATTTTTTATTGCTGAGGACTATATTGATTCCACTTTTAGAGTACTGCATTGTGTTCTTCTGTATCATTTATATTTGTTGTGTGATAAATTTGGTATCTGAGTGATACTTTCCATTGTTGAAGTTGAAAAGGTCTGTTTCTGAAGACTGATAAAAATGGCAAAGTACAGGACTGCTTCAGTTCGTATATTGGCTTTTCTTCACAAACTTCTAGTTGAATTACCACTGAGCAAGAAGCCACAGTGATGATATTGTAAAAGATTCATATTGTTCTGTATTTTTGGAAGAGATCAATAATGTTGTGGTAAAGGAGATGAAGGAAGACACTTTTTTATGTATGTCCTCCTTTGATTGTGATGCCAGGTGATAAGTTTTCCTCTTATTTCTGTCAGCCAAACTCCACTGCTCAGGTAACCATATTGTGTTTTTTCACTTGCAGTCAAAACCTCTAAACATGTTAGACTGGAGTATTTAGAAGCATTCCTGTTTATTTAACTGACTTTTTATGAATTGCTGGGTCACTTGCCAACTGCCAGGCCAAAATGAAAAATAGGGTTGCCTTTATTTTCCTAGGAATTGTATTTAAAGTTATCAAAGCCTTAACAAATTCCCCAAAGCCTGCTTGGCTGAGATGGAAACTCTGGATCTAGGGCTTCCCTGGAATGATTTTGAGTGTTTCATCCCTACCCTCTGCAGACACCTGGCCCCGTCCTGCATCATCCATCTCCTGGTTCTGAACAAAATGGTTCAATATTTTCCTGTTGCCCTGGGTCCAGTCAGGCAGTGTGTAACTGATGCTGCAGCTCACTAATGGAGTAGTAGTAAACACAACCTCACCTTTTACTTTTCATCTTAGCCCACAAGTAACATAAAACAGCATTCCCAATTGTAATTGAGCCACAACAAGGTCTGCTAGAAAAAAACCCAGGTAGTTCCAAGTGCCTCCCCCCTTTTCTTGTCCTCCAGAGACTCATTCCTGGGTAGTGCAATATATCTTGTGTATTCTTATATTATGTTTCACTGCATCAAGTAATTTAACAGCTGAATAAAACAATTTATAATTGTCTAATGGACGAGAAAAGTTCTTAACACTTCTTTTCTTGCAGCTCATTATAGCAAGAACAGTAGGGAACTCATATTCTAGCATTATAATAATGATGGGAATTCTGCTCTTAAGAAATTCCAATTATCCTCTGATTTATTATGACCTTTTCTGTTTGTTGACTTGTTGGGGTTTTTGAGGGGGGAAGCACTGATTTGCATTTTACCCCTGGTTAACAGCCTATATCTTATGCCTGTTTCAATCAGTTTCTGTGACTTGGGTTTTTTTGACTGTGGCCTCACTGCACTTGCACATTACCAACATTGTACTTTGAAGTGATATGCAGAACTGAATATTGGATCATTAGCCACTCATTTTGCTAAATTACATTGTAGTACCCTGGTACGTAAAGAGCTGGTAAGTAAACAGTTGTATTCCTGCTCTGGTCTTACTTAGTTAAAGTGGCGTTTACTGTTGGGTTAGAGTAGATGCACCATTGTTCTGACTCAGCACAGTCACTCCTGTGCTACTGTTTCTAAGGATAAATGTGTGAACACAATTCTTTTTTGTTGGGGTCCCTCCCCCTGCCATGGAGCCCTGGGAGAGGGGCCCTGGGGGGGAGACATGGGGTTTCCCTGCCCCTGGTCAGCTTCATTTCCCATTGGTTGGTTTGTATTCCCCGGTGTGGCCAAGGACCCTGGGGTCCCATGGCTGGGGAGTTCCTGAGCAGAGCCCCGGCCATGCGGCTGGAGAAATAAACATCTCTGAAACATCTACCACGAATCTGTCCATATATACTTCGTTTTCCACGAAACGCGTAAAACGGAAGTTAGTCCCGTTTTCATTGCTTGCCATTTTCTCCAGACCAGCTAGAGGTGCGTTGGGTTCTGAATTCTGGAGCTTCTCCAGGCTTCCTGTCAAGCCACTGATGGGAGAGCTGCCACCGTTGCCCAGGCCGCCCGGTGCTGGAGGGATGCCCCCATTCTGGATGACGGAGATCTCGTTGGTCTTCATGGCTAAGCCGTTGGAGAGTGCAGCTGCATACTGGTTCCAGAAGCTGGACGGGTCTCCATTCCCTGACTGCGCAGCCAAATCCTTCTGAAACATTTCTGGGAACTTTACAGGATTGCCTCCTAGAAATGTCATGGGGCCATCTACAGAAAGTCGTCTGCCTCGTCTTGCAGGAGTACTGTTCCACGTGTGAGTGCCCATGTGAACCTTCAGATTGCCTTTTGTTGTGAATGCTCTTCCACATATAGTGCAGGCAAAAGGTTTCTCACCAGTGTGTGTCCTTTCATGGATGAATGCGGGCAAGATACCGATCCCTGAGGAAGATTCGTGAGTAAAATAACCACTCTAGACCTCTCTCTTCTCATCTTGGTTAGGATATTCTCTCTGGACGATGGAAGAATCGTGGGAAATGGGGCTCTCTGAGCCACAGAAAAAAATGTATCTAGAAGTAAAAGGAATCCTTGAACAACAAAACAAAAAAGTAATGCAACCGGGAGATCTAGAACATTTCTTCATCTGGCTTTTCAAAAGGTTCTCCTATATTTCTCGAGACTTACTTTTTGATATCGAACCTCCTGTATCTTGTGAGGGGTGTTTCTGGGACGAGATATGGGATAAAGTATGGGATCAAAGAGAAGCTTTCCGTGCATACCTTATAATCAGGGAAGCTCTTGAGGAGCATTTGTATGGTCCCATT